>NC_133789.1:1644808-1793013 GCF_003597395.2 Chelonoidis abingdonii
CAGCTCCCCCAGCACCAAGCCCCCGCCCAGGCTCCTCCCCTCCCCGCACTAGGCAGCACCAGGGGCAGCGACTCAATCTCGGGTTTTCCCCACACCGCTTCCCCCACCCTCTGTGGACTACAACTCCCATCGGTCCCCGCGAGTGCGTCACGTGCCTCCGCCCAGCCATCCTGCGCCTCACGTCCGGCGGGGGGGGCGGGCCTCAGGGTGGGCAGGGCTTCGATGATTGGCGTCGGCCGCTGCCTTTCACCCCGCCCGGCCGGAGCGGAAGGGGTGGGCGGATCCGGAAACGGAGCAGCTGAAAGGCGGAAGTGGAGGCCGCAGCCTGAGACCCAGCTGGGGCGGGGGCGAGAGGAGACCCCAGAGCCGTGAGTGGGGCCGGGAGGGGCTCTGAGCTGGGCACCGACCCTTCCTGCGGGGAGGGAGTCCCTGAGCCGGGGGGGACGGGGGCTCTGAGCTGGGGGTCCCGCCCCCTGGTGCCGAGGGGGAGCCTGAGCCGGGGGGGAGGGGGGCTCTGAGCTGGGGGTCCCGCCCCCTGGTGCCGGTGGGGAGGGGACCTCTGAGCTGGGGGTCCCTCCTCCTGGAGCCAGGGGGCTCTGAGGTGTGGGGGGATGAGGGCCCTGGGGATGGGGGGCTCTGAGCTGGGGGTCCCGCCCCCTGGAGCTGGGGGGCTATGAGCTGAGGGGGAAGGGGGGCCTTGGGAGGTGGGGGGCTCTGAGCAGAGGTCCCATCCCCTGGCGCTGGGGGCAGAAGGGGGTCCTGCCCCCTGGGAGCTGGGGTGGGGGCTTTGGAGGAGGGGGGCTCTGAGCTGGGGGCATGGGTGTGATCTGACAAGCAGGGACTGGGCTGGGACAGGGGTGCTCTGAGCTCAGGAGACCCTGTCTCTCACGCTGTCCTTTTTATTCTCTGCCCCACATGTAAGGTTGTACCCATGGAGTGTGATTGCAGGGAGCTTTGGCCAACCCTCCCTGTCAGGGGTCACCAGAGATTAGCTCAGGCCCAAGGGGTACTGGGGAGTTATTCCCTCTGTAACTTGACTGGGTTCCTAGCTAGCTGGTGTGAGTGTGTAAATGGGGCTGGGGAGCAGCTGGGAGCCTGGGCCGTTTACACAGGTCACCTCTGCGTCCCTGGTCACCTGAGACCAGCTTAGGTGGATGTGGGGAGAAGTGGGGTTAGAGCAGTAGGTTAGTTTGGATGAGGCTGACTTCATAATCTTGGGCCTTCTCTCACCCCACCCCCACACCCTCTACCCAGGACAGCAGCTGCTGGTAACTGACTTATTACATGAGGGGAAAAGAGAAGCAAACTCAAGTCTGCCCCCTGCCCCATTCATTCTAATGTCTCTGTGGCTATGAACAGTCAGTAGCTTCCTAGTAACTTCCCCTTCCTCTGGTCTGTATTGTCGCTTGGTCAATGTGTTCTGACTCATGATTCACTTTGCCCCTGCAAACAGAGCTCTGTGGCCTGCCCACCACTAGGGATCTCCCAGATAACTGGATTGGTTGACTGGGTAATGCCATAATCTCTCTCGCTTTCTGGGTACTGGACACGGGTCTGGTCTGACACAGTGTTTCCGAGCGCTAGACTTTCTAGTGTCACATGTATGTGGAGAAGTTGAATGTCATACTATAGGGTTATGGCAGTTGGTGCTGATTTACTATTGGGCAGAAACTTCAAGGCAGAAAATTCTGCCAAAACCAGGGCTTTGAGGAGCCACTTGGTCTGGAACGAACACTGGCTTGTGAGGTGGGGCGACTTTCACTTCCAATCCTGACTTGGACATAAACTTGTAATGTGGCCTTGGAGAAAGGTTTTGTCTTATTCTGATGTGGATGTGATACTTGGCTCAAAAGACTGGGGGGTGAATCACCAAGAGTGCAACGAGTAAAGGGTCTAACCAAAGAAAACATGGTGTCCTACAGTAGATTCCTCTAGCTAAAGCTCTTTTATTAAAGTGTAAATTCCCCATACTGGGATTTCACTTAGTCGGACACATCCTGGTGTAAAACCTAACCTTCGCAGACCTTTCTTGGTAGAGGGTCCTGTGTTGTAGCACACTTCCTGTGGGAGTCTGCTACAAGATATTTTTCTATAGGACAGAATGCAGGTGCTGTCCCTGAGTATCATATCTTGGTTAGATAATAATGCAATAATCTTAAGGGCAGCCTACTTGCAAGCTGACTTGTTAATGTTCCAGTTAGTGTGTGGCAATATGACGCTTTCTTCAGACTTGACTCTAATCATAGGTACTGCTTGAGTTACTAGGCTTTACACATGGGGGAAGTGACAGGCTTACAGAATGACAACCACCACACCAGCTGTAACTGTTCTGGTTATTTATGAGCAAATGTTACTGTACTGCATAGTTCTCTACATCTCCTCTACACTGGTGCTTTTGTATGGACGTTCTGTAATAGAAATGAGGAGAAATCAATGACTTGTAGCAAAGGTTATTGCACTTCTACTTTCTGAGAGCTTGTATTTCTTAGAAAATTGTCTTGTGTGGGAGACCAAAAAAAACTGCCCTGGAATTTCAAAAATGGGAGCTTAAAGTTAAGTACCAAAAAAGGCACAAAAATGTCAAGTCCCTTATTTCAAGTGTTCAGAACCCAGCAGTTGCTAATGGATTTAGGACCCTAATGTCAGTCTTCTATTTCAGAAAGTCTTGCCCGCTGTGTGTGTGAAGTGAAGGAAGTAGTTGGCATTGGAGTTCACAGTTGAATAGGTATCAAGTTGAAGGTGACTTAACATCTTTAGAGGAAAGGTAATACTGCGTGACAGTAGGATCAGACATAGACCTCACTAATACACTGAACTGGAACAGAAAACACACATGAACGGAGTAAAAATGTGGTATTACTAACACTTAAAGGGTACAAGAGCAGTGTTCCTGAGCACTCTTCTGGGCGTTAGTGATATAAACTGTCACTGAGGGGACAGGACTCTGAATTCCTGTCTTGTGGCTGTTTCACTTACCTACCTAACTCTTCATTTACAAGTCATGAAAAGTTTGGAAATCAGCATGTTAGTCAGCAGTGTCTGGTTTGGGATCTTACAGGCAGCATTCATGTATCTTGATTTACCTTTAGGGTGACCAGACAGCAAACGCGAAAAATTGGGACACGAGGTGGGGGGTTATAGGAGCCTATATAAGAGACCCCAAAACCAGGACTGTCCCTATAAAATCGAGACATCTGGTCACCCTATTTACCTTTCACATCTTGTGCCTCTGTAAATGGCTGTTTACAGCTTTGACCTTGATTTAAGTCTTAAAGTATAAAGAAAGAGTAGGAAGAGATCACACTGGGACAGTTTGGTTTTGACCTACGCTTCTATTCCTGGCTTTCTGTTTACAGAAGAGCTCAAAATAATTGAGATGTGCTGCTTGTACTAGATCAAACTGGCAGAAGAGACAATGTATCTGAACCTTGGTGCCAAGCTAATAGATCACTTGTGAGCTCTTCCTGCTTGAGGTAATTGTATTCCAAACTATTAATCTGCAAGGCCAGGAGTGCTGAGAGGCCTGTTAGTCTGGAATACAATAGGCCAGGGCCTAAGAGGGATTACTTGAGTTAATGTGCTCGTGTCTTTGGAACTTGGTTGCTTCTCCTCTGACCACACTCTGGATTGTTCTTTTCAACTTACAGTTGATGATCGGTGCTTTGGGTGGCCAGACATGGAAGCAGCTATGATTGTTGTGACCTGAATGTGGAATTCTGAGAGCAGTACATGTAGTCAGCCACCCTGCACCAGGGATCTGCTCCACACAGCAACTGAGTGACCCAGAATTGCAATGTTGAGAAATAACTTGACATTTCTAGGTCACTGAGTAGCTCGCTTTGTTCTGACTGGCTGAAATAATCCTGTTTTGGAATCTTGCCCTACATCTTCAGCTACTGTTATCTTACAGAGCCATAAGTCCAAGTATCTAGATGTTTTTCATCTGTTTAACAGTCACCCTTCTAGAGAGTGAGCCAATGGCCTACACACTTTTATAGGCTACTCCAAGTTACTGTCTGTGTGCTCTAGAAAATGAGCCAGATATAACCTGTGAGTTTCTGTAGGCATGCTGGGTGGCCTTCAGACAAGACAAAACTTAAGCAATTTAAAATGAGACACTTGAGTACTTTAAATTGCTAAATTCCAGAGCAATAAAAGGGACAGTCAACTTGGTGTAGGCCTGTCACTTTTTGTGTGGAGGTGCAGGGTGAAGGCTTCCTAATCTCCCCTGTGTGGGGCAAGGCTAATTGAGAAATAAAGCAAAGCTGTCTGGAAATGAAAGTAAATCCAAGTATCTCAACAGCGGAGGAGTAACCCTATTCTAAGAATTGCTTCAGTTCTAGTAAGAGTAGCTGGAGATGGAAAAGAGCCATCTCCTGTCAGTACATAACTGTTCCCTCTGGATTTAGGCACCAACTTCAATTCTAGTCAATTGCAGTTCAGGTGGGCTTCAGTCTGGGCCAGACCCCTGACAAATCATCTTTGTGGTCTTACAGCCTCCTTCATATTAACCATCTTTCTCCCTGCTGCTGTGCTGAAGACCCCAGACAAGTTAAAATGATCTCCTAATGAATTATAAAGGAGAGGAGGACAGGTTAAAAAAAACAACCAAAAAAACCACAATAAAGTCCTTTCACATGCAGAGATTAAAACTAGCCACTTTTTTCCTATAATATTGAGTGTTAACGTGTAATGATAGAAGCTTACAAAATCCTTTAAGACAAATGACTCCCCATATTTCTAAGAATTATTCGAATGTATTTCTGCTATCTCCTTGCTCAGTGTGTTAGAAAACAGTGTAGATGTGCAGTAGTAATGTCAGTTTCTTGCTGCCATCCCTCAGGGCATGAACTTTAGTCACTCTTAGGCAAGCAAGGCCTGTTTCTGGTTTTCAGAGCAACTCCATAAAAATTCCAAGCAGTTGCCAGGAAAGTTCATATTGTCTTTGGCTACTACCAACAATGTCTCTGGGAGCAATTGGTTTATTTTAAACTCTAAAATAGGTGCCATTTCCTGTTAGTGAGCTGGAATGAGCTGCATGAATCCATAAAAGAATCTGATTGGTGTCTCATCCTTGTCTTATGTTGTAGTGCTCCATGCAGCGAGTTGTTGAGGGTGTGAGGATGTCTTCCCAACACACTTTTTCAAGAATGTGTATATAGGACACTAACACTTGAGCATGCTGTATCACTCAGCATCACCCATGTAACCCCTCCACTAACAAAGGAGTGGGGAGCTCTCCAGTCCTGGTTCAGAAGTAGGCAGAGTGTTCCTTTGGATGGAAGAGTTCCTGTTAGAAGTGGACTGGGCTCCTCTCTTACCAACCTAAGCATTTTCTTTCCCCACCACCACTTATGTTCTTATGTTCTCATGTTCACTGCCAACGTACAGTCACAGTGAGAGCAGCAAGCTGAAGGTCCTTGTGGGGAAGGCACTGGCCTTGGATGCGGACTCCTGGGTTCAAGCACTAGCTGCTGCAGACTCTGTTCATCTCAAGTAAGCCACTTCATCTAGCTGAGCCTCCATTCCCTTCTGTAGAATGGCACTAATGCTCCCTACATCACAGATGTCTAAGGAGACCGTCACAATATATGTGGGATGAACCCCAAAAACTAGAGATGGTGGATCATAGTAGACTGAGTGATTCTGCCTTCAGGAGCTTACACTGTGATAAACTCTCGTCCTTGGCAAGAGCTCTGTGCTCCCAGAACCATGCTATGTGCTCTGTGTGTTCAGAAAGAGATCCTTTCCCAGAGGGTTTTACCCTCTAACCAGATAACAGAAGAGGGAATAAGACACTGCACAATCCTTTCTTTGGCTTGTGACACTACTTTTTACCATATTCTTATAGCACTTAATGGGGAAGTGCCATCCCCTTACACTTGAGATCTTGTTAGTGAGGGTGTTAGCAAAAGTAGTTTGAATGGAATCTGAGCGTTGTCCCTGGGGGTGACAGATGAGCCAAGTACAGGGCTTAGCCAAAGCAATGTTACAAGACTTGCTTCTGTGGCTGCCTTCCATCACTTTGATCTCGTCTGTCATCCCAGTTTGCATTGCTGTAGTAGTGTAAACAAAAATGCTGTGCTTGGGTGCCATTAGTGAGACTGCAGTGTCTAATAATATCCTTGTCACCTTCCTTATGTGCTAGTAACAAGCACAGACACGGTACCTCAGCCTGTTCTAATTGTATGTTTCTCAGTTCAGCCATGGTGATCTGATAGGGGAATATCGGCTGTTTCTAAAGCATTAGTCAGATTGTTCAGCTAAATTAAAGCCTCAACCAGAGCACCCATGAACTTCCTGTGAATCTTATAGAGCTGGTATGACCCCGTCTTGGTCACTTTCGTGGTTGGATTAAAATCTTACTTAACTGCTGTGCTTTGTCAGAAGTAAGCTGATGCATTTAACAGTACTTGATCCTAGCAGGTACTAGCATCCTATAACTTTTTTCAATTTCCTTCTCTTTCTTATGTTAAGTCTGTGCTTATGATGGGGGGTGGCTGACTGAACCTTGCAAGCCTTAGGTGTGGTCTAATAAGATAAGAATTTTTCCTTTCTTGGATCAGCAAGGAATTCCTTGTGCATAGTTCTTCATACTTCATTTTCACCATATTGCTCCCAATCCATGGGTGCTTTACAAGCACCCTTCTTGCCATGGTGAGGGGAGTGTTTTCCTCAACTAGACTGAATTTTAAGGGGGAAGGACTGAGGTTAAATGATGTACCCAGCACCACACACAGCCAGTGGAACAGAAATTGTCCAGCTGATTGCAGACAGATAGCACTGCATCAGTTACACCTGGTTCACATTTTAAAGATCTGTTTTCACAGCCATGAGGGCTCTAATGTGTGGTAATGGCTGGATTCCATAGCTAAAGAACATGGCATCTTATCTTAAACATGCCCCATTGGCTATCACCACTATAACACCACAATCTCTAGGTACCTCTGAACATAACAAATAGTGATCTTTTCTACTTGGCTTTTTAGTGTGTTTACCACACCCATGAGCCCCATTAAAGAGCATGCCTCTGGTTACTGAAACTGGTAGATGTTACTTTGCTTTTACCTGGGGAGACTTAACCTTAATAGCAGTGAGCCAACTAACAGAGTAAAAATAGCTAACTAGTTCAAATCCTTGTTTAAGGACTTTCCCCATTAACTCTTCTTGAGACCCAGATAAAGATCTGAAGTGATGATTGCAATGTAACTAAATTGCCAGATACTATAATCCTGTCATGGATCTTGGGTATGTGGCAGTGTTTGAGTTGATCGGATTGAATATCCTGAGTTCCCCTGTCTTACTGCAGACTTAACTTGTGTAATTACCTTCCAAAGTATCAACTTGTCAACACAGGGGTCGTGGAGGTTCTGGACTCTTCACCTTCTGTTTGTTGGGTTTAAAAACTTTTTTTAAATCTGTGTGAAGACATTAACATAAGACCCTGCCACTGACAATTCCAAACAGATACACACCTGTCTTGGAGCCCTGGTTACAAAACCTAGCACCATAGGAGTTAAGTTTTTCTGTGAATTGTTTGAGCTAAAGTGAATACTACAGCTTCCATCTTCATGTCAAAAAGTCAATGCTAAGAGTGTTTAAATCCATTTTCTATGCAAGATGTTGCTACAAATGACTCAAACACCCACCTTGTTGGATGAGAAATTTGTGTTGTAGCATCAGTGGCATGATTCTCCCCTCCCCCCACCTCACCCCCCCTCCCCCGGAACAGTTGAACTAAAGAACAGAAATGCTTTAGATGTGCTGTTCTTGGAAACAGTAAAATAGGCAGAAGTGGCTCTAGTGAATGCTCTATGAAATGACAACTCTGAAAACATTAGATCAGCTTTAATTTCTCAGGTGCGAATACACTGATCAGGGAGAAAATACTTCATACTGCGTGCTCAGGATGTCTAACTGGTTCCCAAATGCCAGTTACAGACTGCTCAGCAGATGTGCTCCAAGCAGCTGTAACAAGTGTAACAATTGGAGTGGCCTGCAGACAACTCACAATTTAAGTTAAACTGTTTTGATAAAGTACAGCATTCTTAAAAATCCACTTCTGGGGAAGGGGAGCTCTTTTCTCCCCATATAAGTGTCTTTTTGGCCGGGAAAAGACTTGCTACATACAAAGGGAATGTCAGCGTCAGAAACTTTAGGTATTCCTTGTAACACTAGTAAGCAGAACACTTTTAAACAGTGAGTCCGTTCCTGGTGTCCCTTGATCAGTCCCTGATGCCTTGTTCTAACTACAGAGTCTCTTTCCAGAAACTCTCCAAGGGAGTCAGACAAGCCAGTGTCTCTCTTGACAGGATTTATACCCACTTTGCAGAAGTGAAGTGACTCATCCAGAACAATTCAGTGACTGGCGGAGCTGGGAACAGAACCTCTCTTGCCATAGGATTGGAAGAAAATCCAGCAGAAGGCTCAGCCTTAGCCAGAACTGTGGCTGTACAAGTCCTCAGGGCACAGTCACTCTGGTCACTGCTTGTTGCTGATTAAAGTCCTGTGCATGTTTTTTACCTGAGTTCAGTTATGCAAGTTCTTATCATTCCCTTGCCACGTAAAGATATCACTGAGCTAAATTGGCACACTCGGACTGGTACTAGACAGGAATTACCTGACACTTTCCTGAGCCCTGTTATAATGTTCTGACTTAGGCCCTGCCTGCAAGCTTTGCCAACTGGTGGTAAAGCAGGAAGATGCCTTGGTTAGCAGATGTTTGTGCTTTACTGGGCATCAATGGCTGGCTTGAGAATATCAATCATGGAAAAATGCAAGAGTTGTCACTGTAGTCAGTGCGTTCTGGATCTTGGGAAGCTGAAGTCTGTGGCTGAAGCCTGTACAGCTGTAACACAGTAACTTTTCCCTTCCTATACTATCTGTCTGACATAGTCATTCTTAAGAAACACAGTTTTAGGCTCTCTGTAGCCTTGTCCCACTAGCATTGCCTGTTCAAATATTAGCAACTCAATTCTCGACTGAATTTCCTCTTTGTGGGTTTGCCTTGCAGTGAGAAGATTCTGTTAATGAAGCTGAATGACTTCAGGAGACAGCAGCTCCATTAGCTTGAATGCTGCTTAAATTGTTTGCCTCAATTGAATCACTAAGTAAAGCTTCTGCTGGGAGACGTTCCCAGGAGCCTGGCTAGAATTCTTATTCTGCTCCACACAAACTCTTCTCTTGGCAGAACAGATCGGCTTGATACATGTGTGAAAGTGCCATGTGCAAACTGGGAGACAGATGGCATGTTCTGCATTGGTGGTCAGCAAAAGCTGCATGTCCTGCAGGTTATTCACAGAACTTCAGAAGTGACAGATCTAGACTCTCAGTGGCCTTTCAAAGGCAAACTTGTTTCCCTTCTCTTGAGGAAACAGCCAGGTGTTGAGTTCTGGGGTAGCCATGCCTCTAACTGTATTTCTGTTGAAAGACTAACTCTCTTCCTTTTCAGAATGGAAGCACTTTTAAAATCCAGTTGGCAGTTCCAGTTCTCCTAGTTAAGGTAGATGTACTTTGAAACTCTAGCATGACTTGTGCCAGCACAGTAGCAATGTGCTACCCCTTGACTTGTGATTTGAGCACCTGGATTAGAACCCTGACGGGGCACTAGTTCGGTGGACACGGGGCCTGCTCATTGGTTACAGCCCTCCCCAGGGGTGTTCCTTCCCTTAGCTTGCAGAGGGAAGTGCAGGTTGTGGCTGTAGAAATTGTGAAGTGCAAAGTCGTTCTCGAGCTGCTGTGGGCTCGGGATAGGGTATCTGGGAGAGGAAAGTCGTAAGCATGTCCATGTGGTACACATGCTGTTAGCTGGATCAAATCTCGTATGGTAAGATGACAGTTGTGGCTTTCCTCTTGCAAGACTAGCTTATCAAGTAGCGCATCAGGTTTTTGGCTGGGGAAATGTTCAGTCAAAGGGCTCTGTGCCTCCAAATCAGGTAGCTAAGCATGTGTCCTACTGCATGAAGTGTGTACTTCAGTACCATGGTAACCAAGCCCCTCGGAGTCTGGAGAAAAGCTTGGGCAGGGGGGTAGGTCAGAACATGTCTAACCCATGGTCTTTTTAAACAACCTTTAGACAGAAATCTGCTTTTGTACCAAGGCTTTAGTCTTGCCCTTCCACAGCACGCTGCTCTCGAGGGCCTGTTTGTGAATGCTGACGCCTTGATTAGGGGAGGAAAATAGTTGTTAAATGCCTAATACACAGGCTTTGCAAAGGCAAAGGAGTTTGCTGGGGTGGGGGTGGGGGTACACTGTACTCACCTTGGGAGAGAACAAGTGTGCCTTTATTGGTTTTAGGTGAAGCAAAACTTACTTGTCACTAACTCCAAGGTGTCCCTGCCAAGGAACTCAGGCAGCATCTTCAGTAGCTGATGGTCTACGTACTTCATTGGGGCTTTTTCTTGAGTGGTTGTCACCTGAGCAGAGTGTGGCTATTTACATAGCTTGCTGCAGATGCAGTGATCTTTGTGCACAGGCTCCGCCATTCAGTATAGCCATCTCCAGTGATGGGCCCACTGCCACAGAGAGGCTAATGCACTGAGGGCTTGGCTACACTTGAAACTCCAAAGTGCTGCTGCAGGAGCACTCCTGCGGCAGCGTTTTGAAGTGCGAGTGTGGTCGCGGTGCCAGCACTGCAGGTACTTCACCTCCCCGTGGGGATTACCTTGCAGTGCTGGGAGCCACGCTTCCCAGCGCTGGGGCACTGTTTGCGCTGGCGCTTTGCAGTGCTGTAACTTGCTGTGCTCAGGGAGGTGTTTTTTCACACCGCTGAGTGAGAAAGTTGCAGTGCTGTAAAGCGCCAGTGTAGCCAAGGCCTCAGTGGATCATGCAAAGCTGTTCTGCCAAGCTATTCCTCAGAATAAATTAATGCAAGCAGAAATTAAGCCACTAACTTGGTTGTCAAAGGGGTCCATAAAGCCTTAGGATTCATATGAGCTTGCATGGGAGCCTGGCTATAGTAGGTTATGTCTACATTGCAATTAAAAACTCGTGCCTGGGCCGTGCCAGCTGACTCAAGCTCATGAGTCTCGGGTGAAGAGGCTGTTTAATTGGAGTGCAGATGTCCAGGCTCAGGCTAAAGCCTGGGTTCTAGGATCCTGTGGGATGGGAGGATCCTAGAGCTTGGGCTGCAGCCCAGGTCAGATGTCTACACTGCAATTAACAGTCCTGTAGCTGGAATCAGAGCCAGCTGGAACAGGCAAGACACAAGAGTCTAATTGCAGTGTAGACATGCCTGTAGTGTGCATCTGCCTGTGCTTTGAGCTGCAATCAGATGTCATGTATTAAGGATGGTGGGCTTGAGTGTAGCAGAAGTGGCTTACTCAGACCCTGATATAGGAAGTAAGGCCTGCTGAGTAATTTAGGCTATCAGCAAATCACACTTCACCCTCTTCCCGGATGTGAAATTGGGAACCCTTCTCAGGGAGGGGTGTCCCTGGTGCTCTGATCTGTGCTGTCTGCTGTGGGTTACTGGTTAATTTTTAAGGTTCCGTTGTTAGACACTTAAAGCTCTCCATGACCCCTGGTCTGCCTGTTTGAGACCACCTCTTCCCATTCCAGACATCCACAGCTCAGGTTACAGCAGGTGCTCAGATCTGGAGTTTCCCAGATCCAGACCTGGCTCGGTGGGAAGGGCCGTTGGCATTGGAACTTCTCCCTTGGTCTGAATGAGCCCAGTGTGTCGACTTTCAGAGCAGGTTGCAAGGCTCCACTTGATGGGAAAGCTGCTTACCATGGAGGCTGGTACTGGCTGTGCTTTAAACAATTGTCAGCGTGCCTAGGTACTAAGGTAGTAACTTATTTGCTAAATCTCTAAAATCAGTATAACCTGCCTTGCGCTGCTGCAGTTTTGACAGTATTTTTCTTCTAAACTGAAATGCCCCAAGAGCTCAGGTACCCTAAATAGGGCAGAATAAAGAAACCCTGCAGCCTAGTGTCCTGTCGAGATGCTCCAAGCAGAAATCTAGCCTGGTTACCCAACACTGACACCCAGAATCCCTGAACTTCTCCTCCTTGCTTCACGTTTTATGCTTCACATTGTTCACCTCATGTCAAAGGAGCTGTGAAGGAAACAGCAGAATTGTCCAAAGCTGAGTGTTCTCTGGCTGGCAAACGTTGTACAAATCTTTGGCAAACACGAGAGAGACTACAGCTTCCATAGTGAATTATAATCAGTTTCTCAGACACTCCATTGGTCATGTCTAATTTCATGGCCATTGAAACTTTGTCGTCCAGCAATACCATTCTAGGGCTTGCAGCATGCGGCTAACAATTGGGCTAATGCATTGGGCCCCTAACAAGCCCTTCATAGCAAATGTAAAACTGAAAGCTTATTTTCAGTGCTCCTCTGCTTATTTCTTCCTCTGTGTATTGGTCCAGCTCCCCGTGCTGAGCCTACGCAGCGACAGTGTGACACTGAAGGGTAGGAGGTAGAGAGCGACATGAAGTCCTCTCTAAGGCATTGTCCAACTAGCCAGCTAAGACATTGGTTTAAATTAAAATTCCAGCTATAAACTGGTGTTGCAATAATTAATGTCTGCAAAACCATTTGAATAAGATGGTGATCTTGTAAATGAAACTCCACGCTGAAGGCTGAGTGGCAAGATGCTGTCTGAAGCTCTTCGTTACTAGTCTCTCTAACGAAGAGTGGCAGACAGCAGCTGTGGCCAGCAAGGCTGAGGACTGAACAGAGCTGGATGCTATAGCAGCATCGGTGATGGGCTGAATCATTATAAACTGCTAGGCAGGGACTCTGGTAATAAACCTCTATCCCTTGCCTCAAAACCAACAGGGCTGCTGGGAGGGGTTTCTGTATCACAGCCTGTAGTTATGTAAGAGCTGGGAGTCATCCAGCAGGAGCACGCGCCTTGCCCAGTGGGGAGCTCCACAGCAACGCAAAGAACACAAAGGTACAAGATTGTGCCTGAACCTCATGTGACCTCCGACTTCTGGGATCTCTTACTCTAAAGAACTCTAGTTTCTGGCAACTGTATGGTATGAACCTAACTGCATATTATCAGTCCTGAGTGCATGACCAATTTATTTAGGGTAGTTGCAGTTGGATGTTCCTGCTCTGCTGAAGTCCTGAACTGCAGCACTTCGCTTTCACCGGAGAGTCCAGTTTTCCTCTACCCCCAAACAAAACTGGTCTTAAATCAGCAAGAAGTGTCTGCAGATGGCCTGGTGCTCCCTGCAGCCCTTGGTAGAAGTCTGCTAAATATCTTTGCCTCTGGCTTGATTCTTAGAACTTCTGTTTTAGGGTTCAATCCTTGAATCTTTTGGCAAAACTTACTGGAGGCTGCTGTCACCACAAACTTTGGGCAGGTACATGGACAACATGTTCTCTTGCTTCACTTCAGTCTGTCCCCTTCCTGCTTACTGAAAAGGGATTCACTTCTGTGCATTCAGATTTGATGTGTAAAAATAACTTTTCTTGTATCAGGTCCTAAAGTGTTGCTCACCTATATTCTGAACCTCACCTTCCCATAGTATCAGTTTCTAGTTGTCTGTTCCAGTGTGGCACAACAGGCACAGACTGCCTCAGCTCACCCCCTTAGGCTTTCCTTGGTTTGCCTCTGCCCACTGGCAGGCTTGGCAGTCTGCAGCCTCAGCTTGTACTTCCCTGTTAGTGTCTGTGGTCTGCCTCTCCTAGCTGATATTGCCATGGTAGTGAGACATATGTTGTTAAACCAAAAAGTACCATTGCAACAATTTTGGCTTGTGGTAAAATGGAGACCGGAAAATAGCTATTAACACTAATAGAACAAATGACAATGACTTGTAATGCAAGTCGCTATCTGGTAGATATCCCTGGCTAGGCAGTCTCATTTTCCTCTTAAAGTATGTGTGGTTTGTTTTGCCCTCTTAGTCTGTATTTTGAAATCTCACTAGTTGGAATAGGCCCCATGGCTTCCCTTGCATCCTGACCAAGATTGCAGAGGTTCTCCTCTGAACTTCTCCTGGGCCAGCCTTTCTCTGATCAGCTGAATAGCAAGCTGTTACTTCTGTGCAAGGGAGGGAATTGTTGACAGTGAGAAGCTAAAGATCCAGAAATCCTCTGGAAGTGGTAACTTGAGGCAAGGGGTGGGATTCCTCTTCTTAACCAGTCTCTGCAGTTCCCTTATGGAAGGAGGCATCTGCGTGCAAACTGGATGGTAGGAGTCTGAACCAGGCACTGACATGCAAGTCTTTGTTTTTCTCATCATCATGAGTTTGAACTGACTTCAGAAATAAGCTCCTGTTCCAGCAAGTGTAACTGAGGACTCCAATCTAACTGTGTGGGGGCATGAGTCCATCAGCCCTCAAGAATGCCTGCTTGACTGGTTGGGGACTTGAACTTCCACAGTAGCTGGAGTAGGGCCCACTCCCTATGTGTGGTGTGAACATACCTTTAAAGCTGAGATGAGAATTGGCAGCCTGTCTGTCATGCCACCCCATGTCCCAGCACACCTACTTAGTTTAAAGTTGTCCATCTTTCAGCTGAGAACTATTGACCCAAAGAACCACTGTCCATTCACTTGCAGATTTTCATGCAAAAGGCTTGTAAAATAAATGCTTTTGTGACTGGCGGGAGCTGATCTGCAGCAAGGCATAGTGTGGACATAGCTGCTGAACTTCCATACGCTTACTGATGTTAGACCATGCGTCACAGCACATCTTGTGAGAGCAGAGCTGCACCCATATTTGGCACATGCACAAACTGAACACTATTTTTATTGTGGCTAATTATATAAACTGTCTTCTGTCTGAAATCCGTTAGCTACTTGTGCTGCTTTAAGCCTTTGCCAACTCTGAGTTTAATTCCGAATGTTTTTATACCTAGTTGTAGGCCGGAAGACATCAAATACACTTAAAGCCAAGCAAGAAACAGCAAATACTTGCTGTACCTTCCCTGCCGCATGACATCTCTCTCATTGTGTCTTATATCCATGCTTCTGGATGCAATCAAAGTGCTTTTCCAATTGTCAGATCTCACTGTAGCTGTCAGGGAAGGCTTGAGAAAGGTCCAAGTTACAGTTGCAAGAAACTGCTTACAGCTGGCATCAGGAAGTCAGGGAATTTCTCCAAGTGAAGTGTTGGGCATGATCCCTTCTGTACTGGTTTGGTGTGTGCTTGCTTTGGGACCGAGACGCAGCAGTGCACTGCTGAATTATGTCAAGGACCTAAAGAGAGCTTGTGTGGAGTGCCTAGCAAAATATGGCCCTGGTGCCCGATTTGAGCTACTGTGGTTCAAATATTCTTCTGGAGCAGAGAATAGAATGCATATGTTCATCATCCTTTAACCAGCTCCAGCACTGATAAAAGGTGCTGCATTTCCAACCCTGAACACAAGTTCATTCCCTGTGGAACACCTACAGAAGCAATGCCAGGCTTCTCCTGGCCCTTACATCCCCGAAACATGTGGAGGGGCCACCGTTATGGAGGCACAAGGTATTGCATCTTTGGCCAGTAGTCTAGTCCCAGAAGTAAGATGCTTCAAACCCTGGACCATGCGGTCTGCATATAAACTTTTCTTTGAGAGTGGGTGACTTGGTGCCTGCTGAGAACAGTCGTACAAGCTGTACTTCCTCCGGTGATTCTGCTCTGGCTTATGTCATATTTCCTGATTGCAGGATCCTGGGTCTTTGCTTACTTGTGAGGTGGTGAAATAGGAATATGGGTCACATTGAGACTTCATGTTGCCAGCAAACTTGTTTCCTTCTGTTGCCTGCTCTGGGAATCTCCCAATCTCATTTCAGAGGTCATTGTTTGGTTGAGGAATAACTTGCATGGTATTCAATGTGCAGAATGTGACCGAACTGAAATAGCAGTTTAGTGTTTGCATGTTGCTGATAGAAGCTGCCCTCTTAAACCAAGACAAGGTTAAACAAGCAAAAGCTGTTCCACCACCAGGAGGGCTACATGATTAGGGGAGAAATTCTGAGGGGTGAAGGAGGCCAAGTGCCTCTGCCTGGTACGAAGGCAGAGCCTTTCACATACACATCACTGATCTGGATGGGAACCAAATTGTCTGTGGCAAGAAGTAATGAACATCCATCTTGTCAGTCTTGCAAGACTTTCTGGTGAAGTGACATCTCAGTGTCTCCAGAACCATCCCATCCTTGCTAGCTGTGACGAACTGGGACTGTTCCTAATGTTTGCTCTGAATACTGTGTTGGTGCCTCAGTGTCCCCTAGGCATGGATAAGGGTTATTGGCCTATAAGGAGGGGCCAGTGCCCCTACACCGGGCCTTGCTCCTAGGCAACTGTGGCCGGCCCTCCTCTGCAAAGTGCCAGCTGAAATGTTGGAGACAGGGATCAGCGTGACCTTCTGGCCCGGGAAGGAGCTGAGCAAGAGGAGGGGCTTGGAGGGAGTTTAGATCTGAGCTACTGGGATAAGGGTGAAGTGCAGACCTAGAGGGTCTGGCTCACGCCAGAAATGGCCCGGCGAGGGTCTGGTTCGCTGTATCTACAAGCTCTGTTTTAGACTCTGCCTGTCATCGAATAACCTCTGTTTTGCTGGCTGGACAGCGTCTGACTGCAAAGTGGGGTGCGAAACCTGTGGCTCCCCAGGACCCCGCTTGTGTGGCCGCTGTGGGAAGCCCACGAGGGAGGAGATGCGAATGCTCCAAGGAGAGACCCAGGAGTGTAGCCGTGTGAGCTTCTTGCCGCTGAACAAGTTGCATAAGGGAAACAAGTCTGCTCCAAGGGAGAGGAGGCTCCCCAAAGTCCTGACTGGCTTTGTGGGGAGCAGTTCCAGAGCATTGCCCGGGGACTCCGTGACACTAGCATTCTCAGAGGACATGGGGGGCTGACCTATAACATCTTACAACTAGAAGTGCCTTTCCAGAACAGGATTGAGGAATGCTGGGAAGCTCTGTTCTTATCCCAATGGATGTTGAAAAGACAAACCAAGGGCTTACAGGTGCAGCTCACGCATGGTGCCCAAACATAGCAATTCTTGGCAGGACTGTCTAGCTAGTGTGACCAAGGGTTAGTGCTTCAGGACCCTGAATTCACTGCATTATCCAGCTGGGAATGTTGGTGACGTGAGTAGTCATTGAATTCTAGGGGTGTTCACTCCTTGTTCTGCATCAGGAACAGTGCACGCTTCCTTTGTTCCTAATGAATGAATGCTTAATGTCATCGGGTATGATTCTTTTATAGCAGAGCATTGACATTTAACAGAAAAACAGGATAATAAGCAACTGTTTGCAAAAGCAAATCAATCGCTCTTTCCCCAGCAGTGTCTTGTACAGATGGGCTTCTGTTGAAAGATGGTCCTTCCAAAGGAAATCATGTGAAAGGTTTGTCATGGCTTTCCGTCTCTCTGCAGAGAGAACTGTGGCAAAAATTCCTAGCTTTCTAGTCACTCATTACATGGACAGTTTTATAATGCACATTCAAATGAGCATCCCTGGGTGGAGTTAACCTTGCATCCAGTCCCGTTTGCCTGTAATAACTTGGTTGTCAGTAGTGTCGTGATAAATTTTAGCATTGTTGCAGGAATCATTCTAGACAAACTGTTCCTGGAAGAATGGTTTTGCTGGAATTTGTTGACAAGATGAACTGTGGGGGATCCAGTGCTGCTTCCCTTACCTATGAACGTGACATCATAGACTAGAGCATGCTGAACTCCAAACCCTGGGCTTTGCTAAGTAATTGCACTAGTGTAAGTGTGTGACAAGGTGCAGAGCAGGAAGAGTGCAGAATCAGCCCCTTACCATGCCAGCCCCAGTTAAATGAATAAACTGGAGCTGGCTAGAAGGAATCTGCCCTAACTGAGGATTGAGAGCCAGCTGCCAGCCTAGGGCTATACAAGAAGCTGGGAAGAAGGAAGCAAAGGTGGGACAATAGGAGAGTGAGGGGGTGCGGGCAAGGAGAAAGCTCTTCCCTCCTGGGTTCAGACACGAGGAACTCAGAGCTGTACATGCTGTATGGTGAGAAGGTGGTGGGAGCACAAACATGTAAATAAAAGCACCAGTGGCTTCAGAATCCAAGGGTCTGAGTGACTTATCTCAGCCTGGCAGGAGCCAAGAGGGCCCTGCTGTGAACTGTTACTGTAAGAAATAACAGGTGAATCTTCTTTTTTCATGTTCTATGATCGGCAGCTGAAATCTTCATCAATGTAACTGTTTCTATACATGCACATTCCCAAATCCTGTCCTGAGTTGGTGTGGGAGTGGCTTTCCATATCTGCCTTTATAAACCAGTAATTACTGATCGGGGTTCTTCACATGTCTTGGCAATGTGACATTTGATGGATGATCGCTGAAGTAGTGCTTGTGTTGTGGTACTACTCAGATATGCTCCCCAAATCAGGGCTCCATTCTGTTTAGGGACACAGCCTCTCAGAAGCTGCTCCTGCTCCAAAGAGATTAGTCTCAAGTGGCTTGTCCTGCAGGAAGTCTCCTAGCTAGCTCAACCTGAAAGCAAGATTAGTCCTGCTTGAAGTTCTGAAGTCTCTTCCAAACCTCCTTGCTACCCCCAGAGTTTCTTCAGGGTCAGAAAGCTCAGGGTTCTATTCTCTAACTCCTCGGTGTCTATATACAGCACAGTTAGGTACAATCCCAAACAGAGCTTCCAAAGCAAGCCTTTTTCCTGTAGGCCATCTCTGGCAGCCCAAGCTGGACTGCTCCTTACAGCATGTCCAGTGACACCTAAGTAATCTGGAGCAGCTGGGAATCCTAATGACCAAGCCCAAGATGTGGCTGGGTGAAGTGCTGGCTGAGAAGTGATTCTATCTAAGTAGGTCTTTCCAAATGAAGATATTGACATCTGAGCTCTGTGACCTGGGGTCCTCGAAGTCTGTTGCTTGAGAAGGCTTGAGCTAGAGCTTCTTTTCAGGAAACTTCCAAAAGGGAGTCCTGCTGGACATGCTTGGGACTCCAACCCTGGCTGTTCAAAGCTTCTCTTAGGCTGCTTTTCATCAAACTGGAAGCACATTCACTTGTGAAGCTGAAGTGCTGATAAGGAAATAACTATTTTCGTATCTGATTGTGCTAAAAATTCTTCACTGTGGCCAAAATGATAAAATAGATATTAAAGGAAAAGAGCCATTAATAGCTGCAAGCCAAGGTAATTATCCTTCTCCTACAGTGAATAGTGCTATGTGGCTGGAGGAGGCACAGTTGTGGGGCTTTGTCTGTTTTGTGATACAACTTGCCTGTCGCTTTTACTTGTGCCTTTAGGATTATCTGTATAAATCTAAAGTGTTGGCTTACTATTGCACCTCTACTGTCAGAGGAACAGAACTGTGAGAAGTATAAATATACCAGTGCACTCAGGTAAAAAGATCTGGATGGTAACGTGTGTGTACAGGGCCGGCGCTTCCATTTAGGCGGCCTAGGCAATCGCCTAGGGAGCCAGGATTATTGGGGGGTGGCCTTTTGCCAGCAGGAGGGCGGCAGGCAGCTCTGGTGGACCTGCCACAGTCATGCCTGTGGAGGGTGCCCTGCTCCCGCGGCTCCAGTGGAGGCGCCGCAGGCGTTCCTGCAGACTGTCCGCTGCTCCTGCGGCTCCAGTGGACCTCCCGCAGGCACGGCTGCGGCAGCTTCACCAGAGCCACGGACCAGCAGACCGTCCGCAGGAACGCCTCCGGGAGCTCCACCGGAGCCGCGGACCAGCACGCAGGGCAGCGAAATGGCTGTGTGCCTAGGGTGCTAAAAACACTAGCACCGGTCCTGTGTGTGTGTGTATAAATATGCATGCATGTATTGGGGTGGTGAAGAGCATGAGTAGCAGCTTGGCATAGGCTGGAATGATGTGATGGACTGAAGTGACAGACTGGACAGTGATTGAAAGCATATAGTAGAACCTCAGTTACAAACCCCAGAGATACAAACTGATTTATCAACCACACACCTCATTTGGAACCGGAATTACGCAATCAGGTAGCAGCAGAGACAAAAGTTAGCATACTGTTAAACATAAACTACCAAAAAATAAAGACTGGACAAGATGAGCAAGCTGTTTGTGCTTGTTGCATTTAAATTAAGATGGTTAAAAGCATTTTCTTCTGCATAGTAAAGTTTCAAAGCTGTATTAAGTCCAATGTTCAGTTGAAAACTTTTGAAAGAAACATTGTTTTGTTCAAGGTTATGAACACCTCAGGAATAGAAGATTTGCATAAAACTTGGAGGTTCTACTATATAACCCTTGCCAAAATTGATAACTGGTCCATTTTTTGTCATTGTTCTCGCTTCTCCATACTAGCGGTATTAGAAATCAACAGGAGCTCTAGTGATTGCTACTGTATAAGACACTGGTCCCTTCACAGCCTCTGGGGCATTGTCTACTACAGGGAGGAGTCTAAATCCAAAGCAGGGATTTCTCAAAACTGGGTGACAGAATGACAGACGAAACTCACTACTGATAAATGCAAACTAGTGCACATTGGAAAACATAATCGTAATTGTACATACAAAATCATGGGGTCTACATTAGTTACCAGTCAGATTTTGGCGTCCTCATGAATGGTTCTGTGAAAACATCTGCTCAGTGTGCAGCAGCAGCAATCAAAGCTAACAACGTGAGAGACCATGAGGAAAGGGATAGATAATAAGACAGAATTATCCTAATGCCATATGTAAATCCGTGGCATGCCCACATCTTGTATGCTGCTTGCAATTCTGGTTAACTATCTCAAAAGAGATGTATTAGAGTTGGAAAAGGTACTGAGAAGGGCAACAAGATTGACTGAAGGTACGGAACAGCTTCTGTATGCAGAGAAATTAAAAAGATGGGGGCTGTTCATCTCGAAAAAGAGATGACTGGGGGGAGATACGAGAACTGTAAAAGCATGACTGGTGTGGAGAAAGTAAATGTGGTGGTGGTGGTTGTGTGGGGGTGTGTGTGTGTTTACCTCTTCACATAAAACACAAATCCAGGATCAGCCAATGAAGCTAATAGGCAGCTGGTTTAAAACAAACTTCATCCAATGCCCAGTCCATCGGTGGAACTCTTCGAACAGGGGATGTTGTGAAAGCCAAATGGATAACTGGGTTCACAAAAGAATGAGAAATTGATGGAGGGTAGGTCCAGCAATGACTAGTAGTAAAGTTGCTCAGGGGCACAACCCCATGCTCTGGGTGTCCTAAACCTCTAACCCCTAGTAGCTGGGGATGGATGTCAGGGGCTGGACCACTTGATAAATTGCCCCGTTCTGTTCATTCCATCTGAAGCGTCTGGCATGGGCCACCATCAGAAGGCCGGCTATAGGGCAAGATGGACCATTGGTCTGACAGAGTCTGGCTGTTCTTGTGTTTTTTAGTTGGGAGTGTCTCTTCCCATCCAAACAGAATAAATGTTTTTTTGACTTCCTTAGTGGTGTGATTCTAATATGATTCTTAATGTGTGTCGTCATACAGACTACTTTGTAAGATCCTCTGCCCTTAACACCCCAACTCCCCATGGCTTCCTGTGTTCCAAGCTCTGGACCATCCAGTGCTTCAGGAACCCCTGGTTTAACAGACTGCATTTGGCTAAGCTACCCAAGCTCATGAATGCTTAAGAGCTCAGACCACGTTTTCACTTTATGGGGGTGGCTTGATACTCAATTTGCTCATAAAGGAGGAAAGGGGCTCTGTTGTACCGTACATGCCAAGGCACTGAAGATGGGTTAATCCCACTCCATGTGTAGCTAGCGTGACTTACCCTAGTGTGTGTATTGGGTATAATGACTTCTGCCATAGCCCAGTTTCACAAAGGGGCTGGGTGGGGGGAGAGGAGGCTCATGCAACTTGGCTGATCTGTAGCCTGTATGAAACTAGTCTGTTCATGATCCAGTTTTCAGTAGCAAGTATCCAAACAGTTGGCAGGAATTGCTCTAGGGTTCTCTGCTACCTGTCTTAGCAGCAAGGAGAGCATGGTGCATGGCTAGTGTCCCTGATGGCAGGCTCCAGAATCTGGGGCTCACTTCAGACAAAGTACTCAGTGAGATCACTGGTGAGGGCAAGCTGAGGGGGGAGGGTCTTGAGCATTAACAAATACCTGATCCTTCCTCCAAGGATGGACCGATTAATGTACCCTGTTTACTTGGAGATTTCTGATTGAGTGGGAGGGGATTCCTTCCTGCTCCTACAGGAGATGAGCTTGCTTCTGGAATTCATGATCAGACCAAAATCCTTCTTCAGGGGTTGCTAATGCACAATCTAATGTCTTCCTCTTCCAGTTGGAAACCCACCTTCCCTGAGTGCATCGGAGTCCACAACTAGCACAATCCCCTTGCCCCTGAAGTCTGCTCTTGGCACTGCTGCACTGTAACGGACCATGGCGGGGCGAGGTGGAGCTGCTCGACCGAATGGACCAGCTGCTGGAAACAAAATTTGCCAATTTAAACTTGTCCTCTTGGGGGAGTCGGCAGTGGGGAAATCCAGCCTCGTCCTGCGGTTTGTCAAGGGCCAGTTTCACGAGTACCAAGAAAGCACAATCGGAGGTGAGTGCTCAGGGCCATGATGGGGAAGCTGCAAGAGTCCTGGTCCATGAGCTAGAGGGTTGGTTTCAAAGGAGCAGGCTAGTGGCTAATGCAGAGGTTAGGCTAGAGCTCAGAACTCCCTAGTTGGGCCACTGACGCTCACCTTGGGCTAGTTCCTTCCCGTGCCGGAGTTCTTGATTTGTAGAAAAAGTGTAATTCTTGCTAGGCTCAGCAGTTCAGGATCTGCCTTAAGTGTTCATTAAAGCCCTCTGCAGTTTTGGGATAAAAGGACCTCTCCGTTAAAGGCTGACATGGATCCCAGTGTTAGGTGTGGGGTAGGTAGACTCATCCTGTTCTCTTTCCAAAGCCGGTGAAGGGAGTTCTGGAATCCTCACACTTTCATAAGCTGACGACATTGCTCCAGTGTCCCCTCGCACTGCGATGGGTGAAGTTGTCACAGGCACATT
Source organism: Chelonoidis abingdonii (assembly GCF_003597395.2). Taxonomy (NCBI): domain Eukaryota; kingdom Metazoa; phylum Chordata; order Testudines; family Testudinidae; genus Chelonoidis; species Chelonoidis abingdonii. Next base: position 1,667,669 of record NC_133789.1, read on the forward strand.
ACGTTGTTGCTATGTGGAAAAGTTAACTGAGACCCAACATACTTCATGCTGAGATTAATGTGTTCTCAACGGGGAACCAGGAGAGTCTGCTCAGCACAAACCAGCACTCTGCCAGCTGGGAACCCCTGCCCTGAGGGAAGGAGATCTTGAAATGACTTTCTTAGAAAGCTGCTGCTGTGCCGTGGTGAGCATGGGGTTTCCCCAGTGTTCTTAACTCACTTTCCCTTCCCGCACAGCTGGCTGCCACTCTGCAGTCCACAGTCAGCTGTGGCAGAGATGCTGTGCTCAGACACTGCTGTGCTTGAAAACATCTGAAATGAACCTGGCAGCCTGAGCTAGTCTGACTTGGCAATCGTGCTTCCTGCTGCTGGATGGGAAGCTTGGGCTGGCAGGAATTCATAAGACTGGGCTGATCCAATATGGCCAGTGGTCCATCTACCAATATGAGGATGCTCACTTCTAACAGTGGCTGGTGCCAGAAGCTTCAGAGAGAGTGAACAGAACAGGGCACAAGAGATCCAGTCCCAGCTTCTGGAAGTCAGAGGTTTAGTGACACCGAGCATGGGGTTGTACCCTGACCATCTTTGCTAGCCATTGCTGGACCTTCCCACTATGAACTTGACTGATTTTAATTTTGAACCCAGTTATACACGTCTCCTGGCAATAAGTCCCACAGTAGACTCTGCATTGCGTGAAAAAGTTCTTCCTTATGTTTTGTGTTTAAACCTGCTGCCTGTTGATTCCATTGGGTGACCCCTGGTTCTCGTGTTATACAAGGAGGTAAATAACTCCTCCCTTTCTCCACACCAGGCATGATATTCTAGACATCCATCCCCCCTTAGTTGTCTGTCTCTTCCAAGCTGAACAGTCCTGGTCTCTGCTCTCTCCTCATATGGAAGCTGTTCCAGACCCCTGATTATTTTGTTGCCCTTCTCTGTACCTTTTCCAGTTCGAATGGTTTTTCCATGTCAGCAGGGAGGCTGTAGTGGCTGATTCCCATTTTACTTAACTGCTGTCAATTCTCCACTGCTTCCCAGTGTAACCCAATGTAGAAAATAACTTCATAGTTGGCCTCTCTCTGGCATTAAGTCAGAATATCTGGTTTAGGAATTCTCTAGTACAGAAATGCAATTCTTCACAAATATTCTCTGGAGTCAGTGGGACTGGGGAACCTTGATTGCTTTCAGTGCATTCATCTGAGCTGAAGAAAGCATGTTCCATTAGTCAAGCAGGACCTTTAGACTTGTCCTACAAACAGCCTCTTCCATTTGGAGCAGGTGAACCGCTGGCAGTAATCTTGCTTATCCAGCCCAGTGTTCTGCCTTTGCTCGCTTTGAGCACTGCACAGTTTACCTCAGACATTCGATGGCATGTCTGTGTCTGACTGAGGGTGTCGGGCCTAGGAAACAGAGCTAATTTAACACCCATCCTACTTGATTTGATGGTTGTCAAATCTCAGCCTTGTATTGATTTTAAACAACCAGAAAGCAAACTGGCCTTTGCCATTTGTAAAGGAAAACTGGAGGCTGAATATCATGAAGGGCTGCCGAATAGAGCTCCCAGGGGCGTTTGGAGGAACGTTAACAAGACGGGAAAGCTTTTTCTGGAACTCTAGAAATGACTGTCTGATGCCGTCTGTGTCAGAGTAAATGGGCCACTGGCAAAGAGCGCGTTTTGCTGCAGTTACCTGGCTGAAGAGCCTTGCTTGCTGGCCAATGGTAGCGTGTACTAAAGTGTTCCCGCTGTTGAGAAGCTTCCAGGGCCCCTTCAAAAGGTTAAGACAAAAGGCGCTTCCTGTGCAGAGTAATCTTTTCAGAAGGGGGGCAGGGGTGAGCTGCATACAAACCCCTTTGCAGGCTTCATGTAAAAATCAGCCTCCACTTGGCTTTGAGCATCACTTGTAAGTGTTGGCAAACTGGCTCGTCTTACACACGCTGCTGGGAAGTAACTTTACATGCATTGGAGAGGTGAGATGGAAGGCTTCAGCCTCCCTCCTGGTAGGGCATAACTAGAGCCAGAGTAGCTAAGAGGAAGCTGTTGAACGACTGAGCCCCTCTCAACACTGAGTGGCCTGCCTGATAGAGAACTCCTGGCCTGTCCACAAACCTCAGGAAGGTCCAAACCCCAGCTCTCCACTAGCATGCGCTAGTGTGCCTGTGATCGCAGCTCTCCCCTTACAGCCCCTGGGTGCAGGGGCCATTTGAACGCTCCCCCAGTGCATGGATGTGCACGACAGGCCTGGGCCCTCCATCAGGAACGGCAGAAAGGGAAGTGATGCAGTTAGAGCGTGGCCCTCTAGCTGGAAGGGCAGTGTTACCTTTCACTTTGTGGAGGGGACCTTTCCAAGTGTGTAAAAACAGGAAGAGACATCAGCCTGGTGCCTTGATGTATGGTCAGTGACTTGAGTGAGACATGCAGAACTAGACACTCGCATGCGCTAGTCATGCCAGCCGAATGACGTGGATGTGCTAGCAAATCTATTCAGGATCTTTACTGCTTCAGTGAAGCCACATGGGTGTGCTTGGATCAGCTGTTCTGCCCAGAAAGCCACTTCCAGACACACCCATCTCCATCTCTGACCCAGGTCTCTCGGGAGTGGAGCATGGCCCCAGCGTGTTCTACTGGATCAGCAACCTGGGCATTGACGCCCTCTTGGCCCAGAATACCCTGCACCTGCCTGCATAGCACTTAATTCTTCATCACCCTGCCAGCATGTCTCCACCAGCTCTGGCCTGACCCCCAGCTGCTGAGGAGAGAGAGGCTCCATTGTCCACCCATTCGTGACCTCTCAGCCTGGCAAGGGGCTAGCTGTGATGTGCATCGTGGTCAGAAACGGGATTCAGAGTAAGGAGGCGTAAGAACAAGCAGCTCGAACCTGACCAAGGAGCCAGGATGGCTCTACTACATGGATCTCCTCATTTCTTAGCTGTGACATTCCCCAGGGTGCAACCTGGGCTGCTGTGTCCCCATAACCCTGTAGCCCGGAGTGCCTCTTACACTGCTGGGCTGTCCGAACAGCCACTCCTGGCCTGCCCTCGCCTTCGGCCTGCAGGATCCCACCCAGCTGAGTATGCACATGCTCTCCAGCCCTCCATGAATTACCTAAGGGCAGCACCCGTATAGTCCCAGCCTTGATGCTCAAAATACTGTTCTCCTCAGCATCCTCCTGGACAGGATAAGCTCAGAGATGGTCCATCGTTCCCCACTGGGAGGGATCATGCACCAGCTATTATCCCCAGGAGAGGTTTCTCAAACACACGGGTTTAGCTAAATCGTGTTAACTAGAGAGATCTCAGGTGGTAAGGCATAAAAATCAGAAGTGGTTACAAAAGAGAGAAGGAGAAAACAGCAAGCTAGTTCCAAAACTTTACCAAGACTAATTGGTTTAAAAGCAGAAAAGATTTCTCACCGATAGCTTCTGGCAGTCTGGAGTGGCTGGAAAACCTCCAGTTCAATGTTTTTCTGTCTTTCAAGTACTGTAGGGAAGAGGCAAGTGCTGGAAGCTCCCTAAAGTGGAGGGGGAAGTGGAGGATACTAGCACCTGAGCCAAGGCCCATACTTGCTCTGCCCCTCCCCTGAGGCCTTGCCCCCTGCTCGCTTCTCTCTGCTCCTTCCCCCAGTCACGGGCCCTTAAGGCAGGTAAAAAATGGTGGGGCTGTAGCCCTCTGGTCCCCCTGTTCTGGTGCCCTTGGGAAGAGAATGTTAGGGACACTCCATCCCTTTCTGCTGGAAACCCCCTGGCTGGGTCACGAGGGCAGGCAGCTCCCTTGTGTACTGGAGCTCCAAACTGTCCTTCAGATGAACTGTAAATGTCCTGTTCATGGCTTCCCTCTGCTGGCAAATGTCCCATTCAGCAAGTAATGGCTCTTGGCTGGCGTGCTAGGGGTCTTCTCTGAGCAGTGGGTTTGAGCATTTCCTGGAACTACAACATCTTAGTGACAACTGTAGAGCCTAATCTCCTCCTTTGACATGCAGTGATGTCACACGCATTTCAGTGGGATAATATGCAGCGGATTAGGAGTTTTCAGAGGGTACCTCCTGCGGCATCCTTGGTACAAATCCTGCCGTATAAAGGCAGTGAACATGGGGTGGGGAGGTGAGGTGAGAGTGTCTCTAGAGCAAAGAGAACCAGGTTCTCAAAGGCCAACTGGCTTAACCCAGGGCTGTCCAACTCCCTTAACCGACCAGCCGCTTCTCCCGCAGCTGCCTTCCTAACGCAGACAGTCTGTCTGGATGACACAACGGTGAAGTTTGAGATCTGGGATACAGCAGGACAAGAGAGATACCACAGCTTGGCCCCGATGTATTACAGGGGGGCCCAGGCAGCCATTGTCGTCTACGACATCACCAACACAGTGAGTACTGAGATGCTGGCCACAGACCGGCTTGCTGGAGGGGAGAAGGCCCAGTATCTGGGTATCCTGCTCCTTAGGGCGCTGCAGGGATGGTGACAGCTCAAGACTGGGGGCCAGCAGTTGGGGGGGCAGGTGTCTAGTCCTTCCTCTGACACTCCCCATGTGTCACTTCCCCTTGGTTCTGTAGTGACCTAGCCACTGAGCGTTGGCTCACAGTGCTTGGAGGCAAGCCATTCTTGCTGACTAGAATCCGACTCTCAGGGTTGGAAGGGACCTCAGGAGGTATCTAGTCCAACCCCCCTGCTCAGAGCGGGACCAACACCAACTAAATCATCCCAGCCAGGGCTTTGTCAAGCCTGACCTTAAAAACCTCTAAGGAAGGAGATTCCACCACCTCCCTAGGGAACCTATTCCAGTGCTTCACCACCCTCCTACTGGAAAAGTTTCCCAATATCCCACTAAACCTTCCCCACTGCAACTTGAGACCATTGCTTCTTGTTCTGTCACTGATAGCACTGATAACAGTCCAGATCCATGCTCTTTGGAACCCCCTTTCAGGTAGCTGAAAGCAGCTATCAAATCCCCCCTCATTCTTCTCTTCTGCAGACTAAACAATCCCACTTCCCTCAGTCTCTCCTTGTAAGTCATGTGCCCCAGCCCACTAATCATTTTTGTTGCTCTCCACTGGACTCTTTCCAATTTTTCCACATCCTTCTTGTAGTGTGGGGCCCAAAACTGGACACACAACTCCAGATGAGGCCTCATCAATGCTGAATAGAGGGGAATGATCACATCCCTTGATCTGCTGACAATGCCCCTACTTATACAGCCCAAAATGCCGTTAGCTTTCTTGGCAACAAGGGCACATGGTGGACTCGTATCAGCTTCTCGTCCACTGTAACCCCTAGGTCCTTTTCTGCAGAACTTCTTCCTAGCCGCTGGGTCCCTAGTCTGTAACAGTGCCTGGGTTTCTTCCATCCAAGTGCAGGACTCCGCACTTGTCCCTGTTGAACCTCCTCAGATTTCTTTTCGCCCAATCCTCCAATTTGTCTAGGTCCCGCTGTATCCTATCCCTACCCTTCAGTGTATCTACCACTCCTCCTCCTAGTTTAGCATCACCTGAGAACTTGCTGAGGGTGCAGTCCATGCCATCCTCCACATAAGTAATGAAGATATTGAACAAACTGGCCCCATAACTGACCCTTGGGGCACTCAGCTGATATCAGCTGCCAGTGACATGGAGCCATTGATCACTTCCCTCTCCTGCCTCTGTTCTGGGCAGGAAGCAGGAGGGGCTGCCCTCCCTCACCCTCCCTCCTGCCTCCTTCTAGGACACCTTTGTACGGGCCAAGAACTGGGTGAAGGAGCTGCAGAGGCAGGCCAGCCCCAACATCGTAATTGCATTAGCAGGCAACAAGGCTGACCTTGCCAGCAAGAGAGCCGTGGACTTCCAGGTAACAGGAATCGGCACAGATGCTGCCCTAATTCAGAATTTTCCCTTCCTCGATCTCCAGTGTCAGGCTGAAACCTATCCAAGTGGCTGCATTAGAGCCCTGGGGGAAAGCTATGTTCAGGTGGCTGCAACATGGTAACCCCCAAGCCCTGCTTGAAGGGAAGTGGAGCCCACCTGTGTCCATCCATTCCTTTCACAGCCCTTGTCTCCTCTGTGGGGCAGCCTCATCTCAGAGGTGGGGACTGTAACAGGCTGACCCCCTAAAGCGTCAGCGCTGGTGTGCTCTGCCCACACTCGCTAAGATGCCACCCTTCAGCCAGCTGCCTCCTTCCCCAAGGCAGATGAGCTGCATCCTGCAGCAGCCAGATGTCTGAGCGTCTTTCCAAGCGTCTCTTTAAACTGATTCCCTGCCAGCTCCCACCTCACCGAGGGAGCTTGGTTAATGCTGAGCTTGTCCCATCGCTTCCCATCATGCTGCAGTTCTGCATGTGGCACTGAAATGCAGGCTGGGTCACTACCGTAGCAGCCTGGCCCATGTGCCTCCCGGCTAGCGGCCATAGCACAGAACCCCGTGAGCAGCGCCCCAGGTGGGTCTGCCTCGTGCACCTTGGTGGGGCAGCTGGCTCATGCTGGTGGGAGACCTTGGGGGCGCTGTCAGGTGGGCGGGATGCCAGCCCAAGTAGCGCTGTCAAGTATAGCAGCACAAGTGCTCCTGGGAGCGAGGCGACTTGTCGGAAGAAGGGAAAGCAGCAGAACCTAGTGCAATAGGGCCTCCGGAGGAGCCCAGGCTGCTGTCTGTCCTTTGCCTGCCTTCCAGCCACACTCCGCCCCCTCCTTCCCCCCCAGTGAAGGGGGAAATTCTGGGCCTTCCATGCCCCTTGCGAGCATAGGGCCAGCCTTACACTCTTGTGATTTGCCTCCAGGAAGCCCAGACGTATGCGGACGACAACAGCTTGCTATTCATGGAGACCTCGGCAAAGACAGCGATGAATGTGAATGAAATCTTCATGGCAATAGGTAAGTAGGGTAGCCGCAGTGCCCTTAGCGATGTCTGTCTCTGTGCACCATCACAAACCAGCATTGTGCTGACTGCCACCTGCCCGCCCATCTAAGAGCAGCAATACCCTGACTTTATGCCCCAGGGCAGCGAGACTGCCCAGCGAGCAGTCCAGTCGTCCGGCTGGACACGGCCACCCCTGCTGGCTAAAGGGCCTCTCCCCACCCTCCCCCCAGCAGAGAGAATTGAGCCTGCCCACTATGGGTTAGTGCTGGGCACACGTGGAAATGGCACTTACCTTTCCAGTCCCAAGCCCAGCTGGAGGGAGAGACCTGCCTGGCACGGCAGGAAGGCTACCTCCCTGGGGAGCACGAGCTCGGAGCTGATGTCAGTCACCATCTCCTCTGCATATGAGCTGCATTGACCCATTCCTCTCCCTCCAGCCAAGAAGCTGCCGAAAAACGAACCCCAAAACGCTGCCGGTGCTCAAGGCAGGAATCGGGGTGTGGACCTGCAAGAGCCCAGCCAGCCCAGCAGGAGCCAGTGCTGCAGCAACTGAGCTGCTGTTCCCACCTGACCGAAGCCCTTCCAATGACCTGACTGGAATCCACTCGACCCAATCGCACTTATGGTAGAGCAGCTGGCAATTGCCGCTGCTGTGATTTCTCCATCTCCTTCTGATCATAGGCTGGAGGGAGCTAGTCCACCTGCACCTTTCTGTACGAATACTAATTCCATTTTAAGTCTTAAGTCACTTTTTTAATACATGAACTGCTCGTCCCTCTTCGTGGTGGTGGATACGTGAGCTGGCCTCTTCCCGCCTTTGCTAGGTGAGGGCTAGAGCCGAACAGCTCCCACAAGCTTCCCGTTCACTATTGGAAACAAGGGTCCTTCGTCCCTCAGGGGGGATTTTGTTTGTTATCCACGTGAACGATCCACGGCTAGTTCAGTGCCTAGAACAACCACTAAACAAAACTGTAGCGTTATAATGCCATTCAGCTCTGGCATCTGAGCTCGTTCTTGACCAAATCACAATGATGAGTATTTTGGGGTGGGGGTGAGGGGGGGCAGAGGGGAGCAAAACTGGTTTCTTCTGTATTTTGTATTGTACGTTTCTCAACATGTAACCAATCAGTATCTTGTCAATATAGTACATACAACTAGCCTTCTGTCGTCCTCCTTTGGTGTTGGACTTTAGCATGCCAGCTCTTTTCTAGCTCTTCAGTTCCGGTGTAATGCACTAATAATCCTCTTGCAATTTTTTGCAAAAAAAATCTTGTATAAAAAACAAAAGAATTGTCCTTTTTGACAGTGATGTGATGCCACTAATGTTAATAACCTTGCTCTGTGCAAACCGCTCTGGTTTACTGGGGTGGAGGAGACTGGGAGGAATTTATCTGTGGAAACTATCTGTATTAAACTTGTAATTCCACAAAATAAAACCTGGAGGGAGGTATTAAAATTGCTTCTGTTGCTGGAGTCTAACTCGTGTTGGCTGCTGCCTAGTACCTGATGCAATGTTATACAGACTGGTATTTAAAGAGGAACTGTCAACTTAGTCTTCATCACAATCCTAAGGGTGTGAGATTAAAACATTTTTTTATAAATCTAATGTGACCAGAAATGTTTGAGTTTTATTAAAGCCACGTAAAGGAAAGGTGGGTTCCGGTGTGCCCCACGCATCACGCTAGTACCTGAACGCTAAACTGGCCAGTGTAGTTTCATTATGAATTTGTTCTGCTCGTGCACAACACGAAAGATCTCAAGAGGCCAGTACTGTTCCTGCCACTCTACATGTGGGGAAATGGAGGCATAAGCACCTTACCCAGATCCTCCAGCAGGCCAGTGATAGATCAGGGCTAGAACTCAGGTCTCCTGAATTCGTCACTATTCTTCTCACTACTCCTTATAGATTACGGTGGCAGTGTCTAGATTCCCTGTTGTGCTAGGTGCAGCTGCCTAATGTGCCTGGAAATGCTGATGGTAAATGGCTGGTGTGGTGGAGAAAACAGAATGGATTGTCTTGAGAACGCAGGGACTCTTTAAAAGACACAGAACCAGGCCTAGAGAGTGGCAAGATGCAGGGAAAACAAGCCTCCCATGAAATGGAAGTGGCCCATCTGGCTACAGATGACAGCCTGGAGGAAAAGGTCTAGATCTCAAAGCCCACCATGCCCATCACCTGTGAGGGCTTGAAGAATTTAGTAACTATTCCCACATTGAGCACTAGCAACAAGCAGAGAAAGCTGGAGACAGTCCTGAACTTCAGAAATCCACAGATGAGACAGGTTGTAGTTTGTCTTGTGGAAAGTGATGACAGCACTGTTAACTGAACTTCTTTTTTCCAAATCTGAACAGGGGAAAAGTAGAAGCAACAACCAGCCCAGCTGTCTTAATCAATAACACATCTCTGCCCCACATTCATACAGACAGGGTAATTGCTCTACCTAGTAGCAAGTTACGTTAGCCAATGGCTGGTGTGCATGTTGTGAGGTGCATTGCTGAAAGGGCCACCCTCATGCCTGCCATCTGTACCTTAACTTCGGGCTACAGTAGAAGCTAGTTGGCAGGGTACTGCTGCAGTCAGAGGCACCTCATTCCTGCCAATAGCAGGGTCCCTTATCCCAGGGAAGGTAATATCAGCCTCTTCCTGAGCTGGTCCTGCATGTGCAAGGGGAGCATTTCAGGAAAGATGTGAGCAAACTGGAGAGTCCAGAGAAGAGCCACAAAAACTACAGATCTAGAAAACATGAGCTGTGGGGGAAGATTGAAAAAAGGGGGTTTGGTTAGTCAGAGAAGAGAAGCCTGAGGGGACCTGAGAACACCTTTTCAAGTATATAAAAGGTTGTTACAAGGAGGAGAGAGAAGAATTGTCCTTAACCTCTGAGGACAGGACAAGAAGCAATGGGCTTAAATTGCAGCAAGGGCGGTTTAGGTTGGACATTAGGAATCACTTCCTGTCAGGCTGGTTAAGCACTGGAATAAATGGCCCAGGGAGGTTGTGGAATCTCCATCATTGGAGACTTTTAGGGGTGGGTTGGACAAACTCCTGTCAGGGATGGTCTTGAGAATACTCAGTCCTGCCCTGAGTGCAGGGGACTGGACTACATGACCTCTCGAGGTCCCTTCCAGGGCTACGATTAAAAGCAAAGTGCGACCTGCTGCTCTTTGCACTGTGTATGGTAGAACCAAGCTGAGTAGGGAGGATCCCAGCCCCACATCAGCAGTTCCATGATTGATTGTAAAGATGTTGAACAGGCATGTACAGTATGAAGATCAGCCCACTTCATAATTCCCCTGCAAACTCCTTTCCTGTGCCACAGGAAAGCCACTCTGCCTAGCACCCGTGCCCCAGACCAGTCCACTTAGCTGAGGGCAGACACAGTTCTGGGGCAGTGTTAAGTGTGTGGGCTCTTTGGTGTATTTTCCTCACACAATTGCTCCTGTTTGGCTTGTTCCTTTGTTGGGCAAAACTGGCCTTTCCCATTTTCCAACTGGAATCTTGGTGGCAGCTGCTCTCAAGATTAATGGGGGAAGCACCCAGTGGCTTCCCACAAACCATCTCCAGGTTCTGAAAGGTTTCTAGTGAGAGCGGTACCGGGGAGCTGTTTCTACCGACACTGCAAGGTGAAGAGCTGGCTTGCGCTATGGCTGGAGGCATCTAAACTCCCCAGTGCGTTGGCAGAGACAAGCTGAGGCCAGTAGGAACATCTGGCTTTCGCCTAACTGAAGGGATAAAATGCCACCATCTAGTGCCTGTTCTGCTTAGCCAGCACCTCCCAAGTCTGGCGACTTCAAATGCTCCTGTCTCCTTTCACCTGCAGCCTCCTGCCCTGAGTTCCGGAGCTGTGGGTGAAAGGAGACAGGAGCATTTGAAGTGGTGGCTGCTCTTGTGGTCTGAGCCCAGTGCCTTCATAGCAATGAAATAGGGCAGCAAGTTATGTGCTTCTGGCTAATACCATGCTCCAGGCGTTTTGCAGCTTGAAGCACCCCCCATCCCTGGATTGCCTGGGTCAGTCTCATGAGAAGCTTCTACCTGATCACAAAGGGTTTAGGAGCCAGCCTCTTCCCACCCTTGTGCTGATGGGGAGCTCGTAGCCAGGGAGTGACTTGCCCACCACCTGTGTAGGAGGAGTACCATAGTATCAAGCTGCTTGTCCCTACAAGGATCTGTGACTAATTAACAGTGAAGGGGGTGAGCCTGGGGCTAGAACCCAGGCTTCCAAGGCTGCCAGCTTTCCTCTCTATCCAGTAGAGAGCCAGCCCCCCCGCCCCCCGCGGGAACTTGAGCTGAATGTTCTGGAACCTCCCCACCTTCTCTTGCAGCTGAGCCTGGTGCTGGTACGTGCACAGGATGATGCAAAGGCCCTGGCAGTGCTGGGAGGGAGCCCTGCTTGCCCCTTCCCTCCCTGTTGGGGGGCCCCCCTAGGCTCTTTCCTTGGAGTGGGGCTGCCCCTGGCAGCAGGGTGGGCCAAGACTCCCCCCCCCCCGCCTTCCTGCGGGTTCTGCTGAGTTCAGGGAGATGCTCAAGGGTGGGCTTGGAAGCACCAAGGCTGCAGAGCCAGGGGTGCGTGCGGAGTAGCCGTACCTGGGGCTGCTTCTCCTGCTGCTCTGTCCTGCCCCATGAGGCCTAATTCTTGTACATCAGCAGCCAAGACTGACCCACACCAACGTGCCTGGGAATTGACTCAACCACCAGGCGCTGACTTCTACTGAGAGAAATGTATTTGGTACAAAAACTATTTGGAAACTTTTGCTCTTATCATAGTGACAAAAACTGATGCTAGTTTTGAAGCCGCTTGTTTTAGGCTCCAGAAATCTGGTCTTGGCTGCTCTGCCAGGGCCGCTGCCAGCAGCTCAGGCTGTTACCCCTGGGCTCTGCTGTCAGCCCCGTCCTCTGAGCCCGACTCAGCTGGAGCCACCGAGCCGCCCGCAGGACTGAGCTGGATGGGCACGTTCCTCGAGGGGAGGGCTGGGGGGGCCAGGCACGGGGCTTCGATGCACAGCTGCCCCTCCCTGGAGATGGAGCAGGTCAGGCGGTCGGTGTCCACAGCCTCGGGCACGTCCCACTCCCTCTTGAACACCTCGTACTTGTAGGAGAAGGAGCCTTTGCCATCCTCGCTCTGCGTCTCCTTCCTGCCTGTCAGCAGCACCTTCCTGCCCACCAGCTTCACCGCCAGCTGCTCGGGCGCAAAGCCCCGGACGTCCTGCCGCATGGCGAAGGTCTCGGCCGTCCCCTGGGCCAGGGCCACACTGGAGCTCTGGACTGGCTCCCCCCCGGGGCTGCCGCTCCCTCCGCCAGCCAGGAGCCGCCCCATGCTGCTGGCAAACTCCCTGGCAGACTCCAGCTCCCGCAGCAGCTCCTGCTCCAGCTCAGCGCAGAGGGCACCTGGGGACGGCCACAGAGTGCGCACGGGGCCCAGCTGGGCAGCCAGGGGGCCATGGGGGGGCGGCAGGAGGTGCAGGCGGCACAACATCGCTGCTTCTTGGGCTGCTGCTGGCTTGGGGCTGAGTCCTCTCCGGCGGGGCTGAGGGCCAGCAGCTTTTATCCCCTCCCATGGGGGCCGGGCCCCTTCCAGAACCCTCTGGCCCTGCCGCCTCTGGCAGAATGGGACAGCTCATTCTCATTACTCAGCCCCCAGAACAGGCAGCTCCCAGACACATGCCTGGGTCACAGCTCTGCCTTCGTGCCAGCTTATAATTAGCATCCTCGTCTTAGCCTCTAAATAGAAACTCCTGGCAGCTCTGCGACCCCCCTGCCAATGGCTTGTGACCGTCCTTCCTTTGCCAGGCGGAGTGGAGCCCTGGCATGGGTCCTGCCAGGCTCCCCTTGGCCCAGCCCTGCCCCAGGCCTCCAGTACTGCTCTGTCCCCTGTGGTGCCAGGTCCTCCCCGTCAGGCTGCATACCAGGCAGCGGGGACTGACTGCCTTTAGCTGAATGCCCAGGGCCACCTGCCTGGATCAGAAGACCCTGCCCCACAGAACTTATGCATGTTCTCAATTCAATGCAGCCAGCAGGGGGGCAGTGGGGTGGATCGGCCCACGGGCTGGGACTTGGGGGACCCAGCATCTATTCCCAGCTCTGCCGGTGACCTTGGGCATGTCACGTCCCCTGTTCTGTGCCTCAGTTTCTCCTCCCCACACCTTGACTAGCTTGTGAATGCTTGAGGCTGAGAATTCCTCCCTGTGTGTACCAGGCGCAGCACACGGGCTCTCCCAGCTCAGGGTGCTGCTGACATACAAGTGATAACTCATCACGTGATGGGCTAACGAGGGGACTCAAGCCCCACCGGAGGGCGATTGTTGATTTCCCAGCCAGGCCTGGCCTGGACGAGCCGAGTGCTGGGGAGTCTGTTTCCGGGGGTCTGGAGGTGGCAGCTCTGGGCTGTGTGCCCCTCAGCCTGCCTCACTGGGAAGTGCGCTGAACAGCTGGATGGCCTCTGGAACAGCCAGGCGCTAAAGAACTGCCCCCTTCCCCCAGAGCCAGCCTCTCGGTGCCGAGAGGCAGGGGCAGGGCGCGGGGCTGAAAGACGCTTCTGGCCTTGTGCTGCTTGGCCATGAGCCCCTCAGCCCCAGGGTTTTCCTGCCCCGCTGCTCTCCAGGCCGGATGGGCCTGTTGTGCTCACACCTGAGCCCCTGCTCCAGGCTAATCCCCACAGTAGGTAAAAGCAGGCACCAAGGTGTTTCCCCTCCCCGGGCCCCGGCTGCCGGGCGAGTGGGGTGGGAGGGGAGCATTTGCTGTAACCTGAGCGTGGCTGTGTGTCCCGCTGCTCTATTTGGAGTGGGGTAAGCCAGGCCAGGGATGCAGTCACTGTTATTTTGCCCCATGAGTAATCCCAAGCCATCAGCCTTGTAAAAATAGGCAATGGTGCCTGGCGGGGGCAGCAGGGCCAGAGGGTTCTGGAAGGGGCCCAGCCCCCATGGGAGGGGATAAAAGCTGCTGGCCCCCGGCACCAAGCAGATCAGACCCCAGCCCCACCGGAGAGGACTCAGCCCCAAGCCAGCAGCAGCCCAAGAAGCAGCGATGTTGTGCCGCCTGCACCTCCTGCCGCCCCCCCATGGCCCCCTGGCTGCCCAGCTGGGCCCCGTGCGCACTCTGTGGCCGTCCCCAGGTGCCCTCTGCGCTGAGCTGGAGCAGGAGCTGCTGCGGGAGCTGGAGTCTGCCAGGGAGTTTGCCAGCAGCATGGGGCGGCTCCTGGCTGGCGGAGGGAGCGGCAGCCCCGGGGGGGAGCCAGTCCAGAGCTCCAGTGTGGCCCTGGCCCAGGGGACGGCCGAGACCTTCGCCATGCGGCAGGACGTCCGGGGCTTTGCGCCCGAGCAGCTGGCGGTGAAGCTGGTGGGCAGGAAGGTGCTGCTGACAGGCAGGAAGGAGACGCAGAGCGAGGATGGCAAAGGCTCCTTCTCCTACAAGTACGAGGTGTTCAAGAGGGAGTGGGACGTGCCCGAGGCTGTGGACACCGACCGCCTGACCTGCTCCATCTCCAGGGAGGGGCAGCTGTGCATTGAAGCCCCGTGCCTAGCCCCCCCAGCCCTCCCCTCGAGGAACGTGCCCATCCAGCTCAGCCCTGCGGGCGGCTCAGTGGCACCGGCTGAGCCGGGCTCAGAGGACGGGGCCAACGGCAGAGCCCGGGGGTAACAGCCTGAGCTGACAACGGCCCCGGCAGAGCTGAGCGGAGAAGGGGGAGCAGAATCCCGAGGCTGGGGCAGATACTTGCCTTTTTTTTTTTGCTTCGGTGGTGTTCCAGACCTGCCCCACCCCCCCCGTGTCCCGTAATCTGGGCACCCTAGCTGGGCCCTGGGTACCTGGCTGGCTGCAGGCCAGATTCACGGCGTGTAACGTGTTTTTATATGAAATAAAGGTTCCTGATTTTCCCCTGTGCTGGTGCTGCCTTTGCCAGGACCGGTTGGTGCCAGCACTCGCTGCGGACGCCTCCTCAGGCCACGTCTACGTTACCCTGGCACAGGCTGGCCCCGAGCGGCCGGCCCCTTCTGGGGAGGTGGGACTTCACCCCATGACAGGTCAAGCTTGCCTGCCTTGGGGGGAACATTGAGAGGGGCCCAGGCAGGCTCCTGGGCTCTACTGGAGGCTGGGGGTGAGGCACAAGCTGAGCTGGAGGAGCTCAGCTGACACAAAGCCCCGAGGGGCAAGGCTGTGCAAACCCAGAGCCTTGTGCTGGGTGAAAGGGTCTAGGATTCAGGGCTGACCTGGGGTACATAAATCAGACCCCCCCCCCCTCAAGGGAAGTGGGAGGGATGTTATTGAAAGGATTATTTCCAGGGCCCTGGGAGGGAAACTGAGGAAAGGTGCTTGCTGGCCCAGGGGAGGTGGGGACCCCGGTACAGAGACCTGCCACATCTACACCATCGCGTAGCTCAGGCCGGGGATGATGAGCGTGGCTTCTCCATGCAGCCGCCTCTCACCTGCACGAAGCCCTGTGGCTTTACTGCCAGGGCCAGCCCCTTCGGTCCCTGCTGGTCAGCTTGCTTCCTACCGGCCCAGGGAGCTGGTCCAGCGCCAAGCCCAGTCGTTCCCCTAGTGCCTGCGTGGCCAGAGAACGGGCTCCCCTCGGCTCCACTCAGCGCGCCAGCATGTGCCAAGCCGAGATCCGTCCAGCTGCCCAGGGCTCTGGGTGAGCGGCAGTGACCAAGGGCAGGACTAGGCCCATCAGCTCCGGCCACATGCTCCGGGGAGCGCCTGGCCCTGCCCAGGGACCCAGAGTCTCATGCAGGGATGGCAAGTTTGCAGTACGGCCAGTCTCGGCTCCAGGGTCCTGCTGTGTCAAGCAGGCCTGTGTGCACGGGAGCCCGGGCAGGGGGCAGGATGTGCCAGCCGGCGGCTGTTTGTCCAGGGTCAGTGTGCTCCTCACCCGGAATCCTGCTCCACCAGTACCTCATTAGGGCCCCGTCCCCCAAGCCCCATGCAGAGCGGCAGCCACGCAGCCAGTGGGCTCGCTGCTGCCAGTGGGACCCGCAGGATTGGCCTGGCCGCTCTGCCAGGCTCGCACATTAACTAGGACCGTGTACAAACTGTGATGAACTGGGACTGTTCCTAATGTTTGCTCTGAATACTGTGTTGGTGCCTCAGTGTCCCCTAGGCAGTTCTTAAGTATCTTGGTGGTGGGATAAGGGTGTGTGATTGCTACAGAGGAAGGGGCCAGTGCCCCTAACTGCCGGGCACTCTGCCTCCTAGCAACTGATGGCCTGGGCCCCTCCTCTGCAAAGGTGCCAGCTGAAAGTGTTGGAGACAAAGGGATCAGGTGACCTCCTGGCCCGGGAAAGGAGCTGAGCAGAGAGGAGGGGCTGGAGGGAGGTTAGTCTGGAGCTACCTGGGGATAAGGAGTGAAGTGCAGACCTAGGGGTCTGGCTCACTGCCCCCCAGAATGGACCCGGCCGAGGGGTCTGGTTCGCTGTATCTACAAGCTCTGTTTTAGACCCTGTTCCTGTCATTGAATAAACCTCTGTTTTGCTGGCTGAGAGTCACGTCTGACTGCAAAGTGGGGGTGCAGAACCCTGTGGCTTCCCCAGGACCAGCCGCTGGGTGGGCTCGCTGTGGGAAGCGCCCACGGAGGGGCAGAGGATGCTGAATGCTCCAAGGAGAGACCCAGGAGGTGAAGCCGTGTGAGCTTCTTGCCCTGAACAAGTCTGCTCCAAGGGAGAGGAGGCTCCCCAAAGTCCTGACTGGCTTAGTGGGGAGCAGTTCCAGAGCATCGCCCGGTGACTCCATGACACAAACCTCTCACAGAAAGCAGGCCCCCGACGGCCCAGCCAGCGCATGGGGCGGCCACATGTGGGGGATGGGGCTCAGGCCCCAGCCTGCCCTGGTCGGTGGGAAATCGGAGTAAAAATCATTTCTACAAAGTCCACTGACAACGGGAACATGGGGAAAACAGGTTTATTCCAGCGGTGACACAAACAAGAGACACTTGGAGAGAATCGTCACCCGGCAACACAGCCGGGGGGAACAGGGAGATGGTGACACTTGCACATTCATTACAGGTACCAGAATCCTGCTGGGAGCCTGCAGCGGGTCTAACCCGCCCCAGAGACAGGGCAGTTCCCCAGGCTCTGCTCTGGAAGAGGCGTGTGGGGGGCACAGAACCCTGCGAGCGCGCAGGGCCGGAACGGGCAGTGCTGGCAGCCCGGCCATGGCCGCGGTCTCTGGGGAGAGGGGTGCTGGTACCTCTGGTGGGTCAGGACCCCCTCGTTCCCTCGCTCCCTCCCGCAGGCCCCCTGCCCAGCCCCTAGCTGCTTCGCGGTTCCTCCCCCGCCCCGGCTTCCTGCGCCTGCTAGATGCTGATGGGAAGGGCTCTCTCCTCCACGGGTGGCGGTGCCAGGCGCGGAGCCTGGATGCAGAGCTGTCCGTCCCTGGACAGGCAGCAGGTCACAGCCTGGAGATCCACGTCCTCTGGCTGCACAGCCTGGGTGCGCAGCTCCCTGTATTCCTGCCTGCAGCCCCCTTCTTCCCACATGCTTTGATTTGCATGCTTCCCGGTCACCGTCACACTCCTCCCCTCCATCCTCACTGTCAGCTCCTCCGGGGAGAAGCCGGCCACGTCCACAGAGAGCTGGAACTTCTCCTCCCGTGGCCCCCAGGAGCCTGGCTCCACCTCAGCATCCCCACCCGCCCCCGGCTGCCTCTGGCCCACAGGCTCCCAGCAGAGGGGCGGCTGGGCCTGGCCGACAGCACGGCTTATCCTGGCCATCCCCTCCATGTGCCTGTGCACCTCGCCCACCACCTGCTCGAAGAAGCTCTAGGGGGCCGGCCCCAGGAGGGTGCTCCCCAGCTGGCTGCTGCAGACCCATGTGGGGCCAAAGCCCTGCCACGGCCACCGTCTGAGCGGGAGCAGCCGCACCAGGTACCGGGAGCCGCTTGTCATGGCTCTGCTGCCCAGACTCCTGCTGCCTTTGCCTGCCTGGTGTGCTGGGGGCACTGGCTCTGGCAGCAGCCGCAGGGCCGCCTTATATAGCCACCCGGCCTTCCGGTCCCTGCCAGGCCCTTCCTCCGCCGCTCACGGAAGGGCTGAACTGGCCTCCTCTGCCGTATACGGTGCTGGGGCGGGACGAGCCTGGCCCTGTGAGCTACCTAACCGGGCGGCAGAGCCGAGCCAGCAGCTTCTGGCAGCCGGGAGCCGGGCCTGGCATTGCATCACTCCCTGCCCCGAAGTCTGGGAATTTCTAGAGCCCCCCCTGAAGTTGGCCCCTGTTGTCTGTATCCAAGGCTGGCGAGAGGGGCCTGGTGATATTGAGAAGAGCTATTGCTCTGTGCTAGGGACTTGCAATTGCAGGATCTAGTTCAGAGGAGAGTGTTCAAGCACAGGGATTGCGAGGTCCTGGGTGATAGGGGATTGGGAATTAAATAGAATTCAGGGCCCTGTACGGGTTCAGGCTGGGAAATATTTGAGCATGAGGTAAAAGTGTAACAAATCCAATTGGGAAAAGGGGGACTAAAAGATGTTCCTGATGTCTAACCTGTGAACAGAGGAGGTGGAGGAATCTCCCTCATTGTCTAATCTGTTCTTCCATCCCCTCTCCTCTCAGAGATGTTTATTTGGTCCTGCCTGGTGTTGGGAGCTTAACCAGATGTCCTCTCGAGACCCTCTCCAGCCTACCAGTTCTGAGTCTGTCTGGGGGATGGGGATGGACCCAAGGCTAGAAAAGTGCTCTGCAGGTAAATGGATTTTGAACTAACTGGGGGGGCTAAGCAGAGAGAGGTTTCGTATGGGGCGAGCTCCAGCACCCACTCCAACAATGATCCTCTCACAGACGGACCCTTTCCCAGAGCCTTGGTGCTGGCCCACGTTATTCACTGGGTTGTCAGCTCTCGCCGGGTGCACAAACCCGGGTGTTCTCCTGAGAGGCCCAGCGCCCGTGGGACAGAAGCCCCTTGGAATCTCGTCAGTTATTCAGGGTTCTCTTTCTAGCCCTTATGATTAGCAAGAAAAGTTGGACCCTGCCCCCTGAAGCTGCCCAGGCTGGAGGCCCATGAGAAGACCTGCGCTCCCTCCCCAGCCCCTTTGGTCCTGCCTGCTGGTGTGTGCAGCTTCGGGTGGGAGATGCTGCACCCTGGGATGGGGCTGGGGTCCTGGCCGAGCAGCTGTGGGGCAGAGCTGAGAGTTAGGGCTCCCCAGAGCTGCAGGGAAGCCTGCACCCCCCCGGTGAGAATCCCCCAGCCCCCTTTTCCCACACACACACATGGGGGTTGTCTCCTTTGGGGGTTAGGTGAAAATGAGGGGGCTATTTACCCCACACTGGGGTGCTGTGTGGGGGCTGACCCACGTAAAAGGGGCTCTGGCTGGCTCCGCCCCGGGCAGGCTAAGCCCCGCCCCCGGCTCGGGGACTACATCTCCCAGCAACCCCCGGGCCCGCGCAGGCGCAGTGCTGGTTTGGCGCACGCTGCGGTCCAGGCATGGCGGAGCCGGAGGCCTCGCAGCGCGGCCGGATCCGCCCCCTCCGGCGCTCCGCTCCGGGCTCGGCCCGGGGGGGCCAGTGACCGGCGCCCGTGACCAGAGGCGCCGAGCCAATGCGCAAGCCGGAGCGGGGCTGTCCCCGCCAAGAGCGGGAGAAGCTGGGTTTCAAGGGCTGCAGTGCGGGGGGCACCGGGTGGCACCGGGTTTCTTGGGCAAAGGATGGGGGCACTGGGGGTTTGCTCGGCTGCAAGTCTGACTGGGGCCCGGGGGGTGTTCTGGGGCTAAGTACTGAGGCACGGGGATCGGCTGCAAGTGCGGGGGGGGGGCACCTGGGGGGGCTGTTCTTGGCTGCAAGGGTACTGGGGGGGGCACGGGGGGTGTTCTGGGGCTGCAGGTAATGGGGGCAGGGGGGGTGTTCTCGGCGGCAAGGTATTGGGGGGGCATATGGGGGACTGGGGGGCTGTTCTGGGGCTGCAAGGTACTGGGGGCACGGGGGGCACTGGGGGGCTGTTTCGGGGCAGGTACTGGGGGGAAGGGGCTGGTCTCGGCTGCAAGTAGCTGGGGCACTGGGGGGCGTTACCCCGGGGCAAGGTATGGGGGGCAAAAGCCGGGGGAGGGTTCTGGATGCATGGTAATGGGGGGCACCCTTGGGGGGGGGGCGTTCTCGGCTTGCAGGTAGGGGGCACCGGGGGTCTGGTCGGCATGTAGGGGGGCAGCGGGGAGGTGTCTCGGCTGAAGAGGGGGGCACGGGGAGGGTTCTCGGGTGCAGGTATGGGGTGCACCCTGGGGGCTGTTTTCTCGGGCTGCAAGGTCTAAGTGCGGGGGCAGAGGGGGTGTTACGGACTGCAAGGTATGGGGGTGTCTCCCGAGGCTGCAAGTCTAGAGGGGGGCACCGGGGGATGTGTTCTCGCTGCAACGTGGTACTGGGGGCTGTTTGGGCAAGGTATATGGGAGGGGCATAACGGGGAAGGTGTCTCGAGCTGCAAGGTGAGTGGGGGGCACACTCTGGGGGGCGTTCTCGGTGCAGGTCTGGGGGGGGCACAGCAAGCGGGGGGGTGTCTGGGACTGCAAGGTACTTGGGAGGGACACCGAGGGGGGGTGTTCTGGCTGCAAGGTACTTAAGGGGCAGCATGGGGGCAACTGGGGGGCTGTTCGCTGCAAGGTATGAGGGGGGGCACTGGGCACTAGGGGGGCTGTTATTCTCTGGCTGCAAGGTGGGCACGGGGGGCGGACGTGGGGGCTGTGCTCGTCTGCAACGGTACTGGGGGGGCACGGGGGGTGTTCTGGCTGCAAGTTAAACTGGGGGGTGCACCGGGGAGGTTGTTCTCGAGGCTGCAAGTTAGGGGGGGCACCCTGGGGGGGGCGTTCTGGGCGCAAGTATGGGGGGACCGGGGGGTTTTTTTTTTTTTGTGAAGACTTGAGCACCGGGGGGGGTGTTCTCGGTGCAGAGGTACTGGGGGGGCACTGGGGGGCATGGGGCGTTCTCTAGGTAACCTGGGCCTGGGGGCGTGTTCTCGGCTGCAAGGTATGGGGGGCACCGGGGGAGTGTTCTCGGGCTGCAAGGTACGGCGGGGGGCTGGTTCTCTGGATCTGCAAGGTAATGAGGGGGCAACGCTGGGGACTGTTCCGGCGCACGTACTGGGGGGGAGCTGGGGGGCATTGTTCTCGGCTGGAAGTCGCGGGCATGGGGGGGGCTAAGTTACGGGGCCTGTCTCGGGTGCAAGGTGCGGGGGGGCATAACCGGGGGGGGTTTCTCTGGCTGGCAAGTTCTGGGGGACTTGATTCGTCTGGGGGGGAATCCCGTGGGGGTGTTCTCTGGTGCAAGGTGCGGGGGGGCACCCCGGGGGAGGCTGTGTTCTCGTGCAGAGGTAGGGGGGTACGGGGGGCACCGGGGGGGTGTCTGGGCTGCAAGGTACTGGGGGCAGGGCACGCTGGGGGGGTGTTCCTGGCTGCAGTCGGGGCCTCCGGGGCGTTCTGCTGCATAGTTCGGGGGGGCTAGAATCCCTGGGGGGCGTGGTCTGGGCTGCAAAGTTACTTGGGGGGGACCAACGGGGGAGCTGTTTCTCGGCTGCAAGGTTCTGGGGGCACGTCGGGGGGGCTGATTCCTGGGTGGCAGAGTGCAGAGGGAGCGGGGGGACTTAGGGGGGCACCCGTCGGGGGGGCTGTTTCTCGAGGTGCGGCAAGGCATGGGGGCACCCGCGGGGGGGCCAGGGGTGTTTCCTGGCGGAAGTTACTTTGGGGGGCTGTGGGCGGGGTGTTCTCGGCACAAGGTGTGGGGGAACGCTGGGGGGCTGTTTTCGGTGCAAGGATGCGGGGGGGGCTACCTCCGGTGGGGCCTGCAGGGGGTCTCGGCTGCAAGGTAAATGGGGGGGGCCCACTGGGGGATGCTTTGGCGTGGCAAGGTGCGGAGGCACCCTGATGGGGGGCTGGTTTGCGCTGGCAAGGTGCGGTGGGGGGACCGGGGGCCAGGGGTTTCTGGGCTGCAAAGGTGCGATGGGGAGGCACGACGGGGGGGGGCTGTTCCACCCCTGTGGGTCACACGGAATTGGGAAGGGAGAGGGCAGGGCTGCCCCAGGACCCTGCACCGATCGCCTGGTCTGTCCCTGGCTTAGGCCAACGAAGCCTGCAAGTGCAATGGCTGGAAGAACCCCAACCCGCCCACTGCCCCGCGCATGGACCTGCAGCAGCCTGTGACCAACCTGAGCGAGCTGTGCCGGAGCTGCGGACACGCCCTCGGTAAGGCCTGGCAGCGCCTTCCCCTGGCACGGGGACCCAGGGCGGTCATGGGCTGGGAGAGTGTCAGGCTGTGCTTTGGTGGGGCTGGGAGAACGGGCTGGGGCCTTCACGGCTCCCTGACAATGCAGCCGCTGGGCGATGCCCTGTGCCAGGAGTCACCAGCTAAACCTGTCCATCGTCTTCGCTGCTCCCCTGTCCAGCTGACCACGTGTCCCACCTGGAGAACGTCTCAGAAGAGGAGATCAACCGGCTGCTGGGGATGGTGGTGGATGTGGAAAATCTCTTTATGTCGGTCCACAAAGAGGAGGACACAGACACCAAGCAGGTGTACTTCTACCTGTTCAAGGTATGTGGGAGAGCAGCGGCTTCACTCTGCCTTTGAGCTGCAAGCCGCCTCAGTGTAGCCGTTAGGATGTCACAATACACAGGGAAGGCGTCCAGTTTCCAGCCGAAAATCTGGCACATCTCTGCCTGCCTCTGGTCTGGTCGCTGTTCCGTGCAGTTACTTTCTAGGGCGCGTTTGGTTGAAGTCGGCTCTGAGGCCGGGATTCTGCTCTGTTCCATGGGCGCCCCTCTTCGTTCCTGCCCCATGCCCAGAAGTGTTCAGTCCTTCTCAGTGATAGTGGCGCCAGGCTGTCCTCAAGGCAGGCATCCCCTCGGCCTCAGGGCTGCACCTTTCTGGAGCGAGTGCTCGTTACTCCACCTTCAATAAATGGAGTTTGTTCCCTTCCTGGGGAAGCAGTCTGCACGTGTAAAACAGCACGTGTTGTGCACCGAGAATGCATCTGAGTTGTGTAGGACCTAGAGTAACTATCCTGTTTGTTTGTATCCTGCCTAGCAAGGGATGCAACTGCGAATTCCTGACCCCTTCATGGCTATGTGTTCTGGGGGGCTCAGAAGCCCCCGGTACCCCTCTTCTTGAGCGAGGAATGCTAGTTTGTTGTCGTACAAGATTGAAAGAGCCACTCCTCTCCTAACCTGCGTCGTGCCTAAAATTCCTGGAGCCACAAGCTGACCTCTGCTCCTTTCTCAGTGCTGGGAACTGGTCACCGGGCCCGCCGTGCAGCTGGCGGGCCATGGGAAGGAGCAGCGGATGGATTACATGAGATGTGGGGGAGGGTCTGTGTGTGATCTCCGTTAGGCCTGGGAATTACTAGCCCATGTAGGGATCTGAGCCCCGTGAGCTGCTGATTACAGTGGTTCTCAACCCGGGGTACATACCCCAGGGGGACGCAGAGATCTGCCGGGTCCTTCAGCTTACCTGGATATTGCCTAGTTTACAACAGCCTGTACAGAAAGCGCTAGCGAGGTCAGCGCAAAGTAACCCGTCGTACAGTGGCTGGTTTATACGGCTCTAGATATTGTATGCTGAAAGGTAGGCATGATATTTATATAAGCCGTTGGTCAGTAGAAGTGCACTGTGACGCTTTTACGATTTTGTGTCTGATTTTGTAGGCGAGTAGTTTGTAAGTGAGGTGTAACTTGGGGTACACAAGCCTCCTGAAAGGGGTACCATTGTCTGGACAGGCCGAGCGCCGGTGTATCATTGTATGTCTGGCAACCCGCCTCACGCAGCCCAACTGCAAGACTGGCTTAAAAGCAGAAGCTTTGCCGGAAACCAGGTGTTGTCCCTGCCACCCCCGTCCCGAGCTGAACCCCTGGGAGATGCACTGCCAGGGAAGGAGTGGGCTAATTCCCAGGTGGTGTAAATCGACACAGTCCGTTAAAGGCACCAGCTGGGGATCTGGCCAGCTGCTCCTGGCCCGTCGCAGCTTTCGGTGGCTGTTGTAAGCCTGGCTGCTCTCCAGTCTCCGGTGTGTGACTTCCCTCTTGCCTCCCCAGCTGCTGAGGAAATGCATCCTGCAGATGAGCCGTCCTGTTGTAGAAGGGTCTCTCGGCAGCCCCCCCTTCGAGAAGCCGAACATTGAGCAGGTAACGCCAGCGCTTTGTAGCGGCCATCCATTGTCATGGTGACCCCAACGCCTGGGACACCCTCTGCTGTGACACGCAGCTGGCCCCAAGCTAATGTGTTTGCCTGGACACCCCTGGGGGGGGGGGAGCTGCTGGTGGGTTCCGATGACCCTCTTCTAACCCTGATCCTGTGGCTTTTAGCTTCCTGGTGTCTCTTCCCCCTGCCCCAATAATCCTTGTATAACTAGGAGACGTTCCCTGCAGCTCGCTGACTTGTTACCCACCCAGGGTCTGGCACGGACACGTCACTACGTCCGGGTGCCTCGGTAGCAAACCAAGCCGCATGTTCGCGCTGGTCCCAGGAAGTCTATCCCCAGAAGCCAGTGCTGGGCACGGTTGTTTCCCATGGTGGTGACTGCTCTCCCGCCCTCACCCGGGAAGTGGTGGATCTTTGTAAGTCCGGGGGCGGGGAGGACTCTGGTGAAGCTTGAGGGACAGGACAGGAATTGCCAGGCAGTCAGGCCTGGCCCAGTCTTGTCCAGTGTCGTGTCTCCAGGCTTGGGCCGGTGCATCTCCGAGCCATAGCGCTCTGCTGCTCTGGTCCAGACCCTCATGTTTCGGTCTGGGCTCCCTGCTGCCCCCCCCCGGTCCCAGCACTGGGTCTCGCTGATAGAAGCTACCAGCTTGACCAAACCGGTCAGTGGGGATCTTGTCGTGTTGATAAATCACCGGGGAATACTCGTCCCACTGCACCCGATCCATAACTGAACACGGGTCTCGGCTGCTCCATTCCACGCCTCCTGCAACTCCTCAGCTGCGTTAACCTCACGTCGTGCAGCCCCCCTGCCCTGTGTTCATGCACAGAGCCAGCCCCGCGTTGGCTGCTGTGTGACAAAGCCCCCTGCAGCTGGGGCCTGCCTTTGCCTCCCCTGACGCCTGCCGGCACCCTGCCCCACAGGGAGTCCTCAACTTCGTCCAGTACAAGTTCAGCCACCTGCCCCCCAAGGAGCGGCAGACCATGTTTGAGCTCTCCAAGATGTTCCTGCTCTGCCTCAACTACTGGAAGCTGGAGACGCCCTCCCAGTTCCGGCAGCGCTCGCAGAACGACGACGTAGCCACCTACAAAGTTAACTACACCCGGTGAGTGCTGGGCAGAGGGGCCGGTGAAGCCCCTGTCCCAGCTCAGTGCTCGCCGACCGTTCGTTGCATGCTTAGCTTGTGCTCTGGGGGAGCTCTGACGGTGGCTACCCTCACTTCAGTCCCCAGTGGGGGGATCTGGGCTCACCCTCCTCTCCTGAGCTGGTCCTGATCTCCCCCACCGCACTCCCTGCTGTATTCCCAGCAACGAGCCCTGGAGATCCTGAGCCTGCCGCTGTTAAGCACAGCACCTGCTGCATCCCCAGAGTGCTGCCTGCGGCTGGCTCTGCCCCTTGGCGGCTCAGTATGGTGCACAGCTTGCACCTGGACCAGCCTGGTGTGTGGGTACTCATGATGGTTCAGTGCCATGAGGCCAGGGTGCCTTGCCCCGGCCGGCTTGGAGAGACGACGTCTGTGTGCTCCACACTCCGCTGGGAAAGGTCCCCTGTCTCGGCTACCCCAGCTGCTGCCTCTCTGCCCCCATTGCCCCTCCATTCCCGACAAGATGCAGCTGCTGCGCTTTGCATCTCAGCCTGTGACTGCCACCCCAGTCGTAATGCCAGCCCCTTGGGGGTGCTGGTACCAGCGTCCAGATCCTTGGGAATGTGCCCCCTTTCACCCCCAGCTGGCTGTGTTACTGCCATGTGCCCCAGAGCTGTGACAGCCTCCCCCGCTACGAGACCACCCATGTCTTCGGGCGCAGCCTGCTCAAGTCCATTTTCACCGTCACCCGCCGGCAGCTGCTGGAGAAGTTCCGGGTGGAGAAGGACAAGCTGGTGCCGGAGAAGCGGACGCTCATCCTCACCCATTTCCCCAAGTAGGTGGGGCTGGGTCCCAGGCCGTGGGGCTGGCAGGGGTTAGCTGAGTTCTCGCTGGGCCTGGCGAACCCACAGGTGGCTGTGATGGGTGGGTCACATCTGGTCTCTGCGTGCCAGGTCCCTGGGCCCTGCTCGCTGAGTGAGGCTCCTTCCCATGGGGTACCTGTCTGTTAATCTGGATTGCCATGTGTGGCCCCACACTCCCTCCCCAAGCTGCTCAGGATTGGCAGCTCTAATAATTGGAGATGTACCTATCTCATAGAACTGGAAAGGACCTTGAAAGGTCATAGAGTCCAGCCCCCTGCCTTCACTAGCAGGACCAAGTGCTGATTTTTGTCTCAGATCCCTAAGTGGCCCCCTCAAGGATTGAACTCACAACCCTGGATTTAGCAGGCCAGTGCTCAAACCACTGAGCTATCCCTCCCACCCCCACGTGGCTGTGCCACTAGCCTGCCAGCTGCTGGCTAACCTGCCCCATTGCCTGCCCTACCCAGGTTTCTGTCAATGCTGGAAGAGGAGATCTACGGGGAGAACTCGCCCATCTGGGAATCTGACTTCACCATTCCGGCCACGGAAGGCGCCCAGCTGGTCCCCCGCCCAGGTACTTGGCTGGGAAAATGCCCGAGCGCCCTGGGAGCGATTGAGCTCATGCCATGCAAGCTCCATTGCAAGCGGGTGGTTTGCTTTACTCGGCCCGGTGGTCTGGGCTGCAGAGGGCCAGTGCAAACACGTCCTGTCCAGGGCCACATGGGCACCGCCCCTGGGGAGAGAGGCTGTGGGTTCGGCTAGTGAAAGGCTCCGTTCTCATTCCCAGCAGCCGTCAGCACCGTCGCCGTGCCCAGCACCCCGATGTTCAGCAAGAAGCTCAGCAGCTCCTTGTCCTCCATGAGCCTTGATGCCAGCACGGCCGAGCCTGCGCCAGGTAACGCCAGCCCAGCTGTGGGTGTGTGGAGGGGCTGAGGCGGCCCCCGGGCCCTGCTGGGCAGTACAAACCCCCCAGCACCTCTGGGACTGGCTGGGGGCTAGTGCCCGAGGACACAGCGCCCTGGGAGGGGTCAGCCTCCGGCCAGTGCCACCTCCCCTGGAGCGAAAGGGGCAAAGCGCTGCCAGACCAGGGTGATCTGCAGTTAACCCTTGAGAGTCCATGGGGTTGTTCGGGTCTCAAGTGTGGGCTGGGGGAGGGATCTTGGGGGAAGGGTCTGTGGAGGGCAGGAGGGGGGCGCTGCAGTGAGCAGACAGGTTCTGCCCTCGCAGTACGTGTGGACGGCGGATGCCCGAGTGGATTGTTGTCAGCCAGCTTGGTAACAGCCTGCGCCTGGCGTTCCCTGTAACCCTGACACCCCTCGGTCACAAGCCGTTCAACTCAAAGAAGGAAATGAAAGAACAAACTTGAGACCCCTCATCTGTCACCTATCTCCCAAGCATAGACTGCCTGGGATGGGGGGGGACACCGTGCCCACTTCCCTGGCAGGCAGCGCCACGCAGGAAGCCATGGAGCACCCAGTCGCCCGGCCCTCTTGGGGCCAAAGAGGGGAAGCCCCCTGCAGGGTGACACGCCCCAGCAGCACTGATTCCCGCGGGGCCCAGCCCTGCCGAGGGCTGGCTGCTGCTGCATGGTCCAGGTGCAGCGGCTGCTGTCTCCCTTGCTGTGCGGCTCGTGGGAGCCACGTGGGGTGGGAGATGCAGGGACGCGAGTGGCCCGTGCCCTTGCCAGCGTGACCATCCTCTGCTGCCCGAGCAGGCGAGAAGCGGAAGCTGCCCGAGGGCCTGACGCTGGAGGACGCCAAGCGGATCCGGGTCATGGGCGACATCCCCATGGAGCTGGTCAACGAGGTGATGCTGACCATCACGGACCCGGCCGCCATGCTGGGCCCGGAGGTATGGGGCAGGGAGCTGCAGGGATGGCTCCCATCAGCACTCACCGGCTCCCCACTGGGCGCGGGCCCTGCAGTGCTGGGCCAGGGTTGCTGGCGACAGTAGGAGCTGCCAGCCCTTTGGAGTGGCTGTGCCAGACCTTGGCTGGCACCTGCTCAAACCCCATACTGGGGCCTGGTGTGACTGTTGTGGGGGTTGGGTAAGTGGGTGGGGCTTTGTCCCTTACGCCCCCCGCTCCGCCCCCAGACCAGCCTGCTGTCGGCTAACGCGGCGCGGGACGAGACGGCACGGCTGGAGGAGAGACGCGGCATCATTGAGTTCCACGTCATCGGCAACGCGCTCTCGCAGAAATCCAACAAACGGATCCTGATGTGGCTGGTGGGGCTGCAGAACGTCTTCTCCCACCAGCTGCCCCGCATGCCCAAGGAGTACATCACCCGCCTCGTCTTCGACCCGTATGTGGGGCGGGCGGGCTGCTCTGGGGGGCCGGGCTCAGGCTCCATTGTGATCCCAGCTCACGCAGGAAATAGACAGCCCTGGTTCAGTCCCTGTGTTCTGGCTGCTCCAGAGTCTCAGGCCCAGTGCGACCCCAGCAGCTGTAGGGGGTGGGGGAACGGGCTGGGCCCCAGATCCCTCCCCAGCCCCATAATAATAACTCAGACGGGGCTGTTCCTGCCCGAGCAGCAAACTCCTTCCCTTCTTCCACTATTGCAGCAGTGACTCATCGGGGGTGGGGGGCAGGATAGTGCATTGAGTGGGGGCCCCCCCAAGTGACTCTGGCTGTGCTTTTCCCGGCAGCAAACACAAGACCCTGGCTCTGATCAAGGACGGCCGGGTGATTGGGGGCATCTGCTTCCGGATGTTCCCCACCCAGGGCTTCACGGAGATCGTTTTCTGCGCTGTCACCTCCAACGAGCAAGTGAAGGTGAAGGCAAAACCGCAGCTCACCAGGGGCGGGGGGGCATGAGAGAGAACAGTGGGGAGCTGCAGGACCAGATTGGGGAGCCCAGGGCTGGGTAGCAGGGGCTGCAGGTTGGGAGTGAGGGGCCTGGGTAGAGCTAGGGGGAGCCCAGGGCTGGGTAGTAGGGACTGCAGGTTGAGAGTGAGGGGCCCTGGCAGAGCTGGGGGGAGCCCAGGGCTGGGTAGCAGGGGCTGTGGGTTGGGATTGTGGGGTGCTGGCAGAGAGGTTTGGGTGGGGAGCCCAGGCCTAGGTAGCAGGGGGAGGCTGCAGGCCATGGCTCTGAGGCCGCACTAGCTGCGAGGGAGGCAGGAGCTGATGCTTTTCCCAGGCCATGATGAGCGCAGCCTCATGGACAGCGGGACTTGCCCTGAGGCCAGGCTGGGGACCATGGTTAACGCTGGCTGTTCTTGCGGCCGAGCAATCGCTCTGCTGGGATCTGTTCCCCAAACATGTCTTGGGGCAGGGCCAGCCTGGAGCATCTCTCCACAACCCCCCCCGAGAGGCTGAGCCCCGCCTGCCCTGGGGCGTCTGCCTGACGGGTACCTGTCTGCCTACCTGCCTGCCAGGGGTACGGGACGCACCTGATGAACCACCTGAAGGAGTATCACATCAAGCACAACATCCTCTACTTCCTGACCTACGCTGACGAGTACGCGATTGGCTACTTCAAGAAGCAGGTCCGGTGCTGC
Organism: Chelonoidis abingdonii; assembly: GCF_003597395.2. Taxonomy (NCBI): domain Eukaryota; kingdom Metazoa; phylum Chordata; order Testudines; family Testudinidae; genus Chelonoidis; species Chelonoidis abingdonii. The sequence continues at coordinate 1,697,008 of NC_133789.1, forward strand.
CTGCCCCCGCCCACCTGGGGGAGTGTCCTAATCTCTCCCCCCCCCACAATAGTGTCGCTCGCTCTCACAACACCCCTTCCTTTCCAGGGCTTCTCCAAGGACATCAAGGTGCCCAAGGGCCGCTACCTGGGCTACATCAAGGACTATGAAGGGGCGACGTTGATGGAGTGTGAGCTCAACCCCCGCATCCCCTACACCGAGCTCTCGCACATCATCAAGAAGCAGAAGGAGGTATCCTGGGCGTGTGGGGGGCTCCGCTCGGCCTGGCTCCTCGCACCAGCCACGCCTGCGCTGCCATAACACCTTGGCACTAGTGCAGGGAAAGGGGCAATGCTGCTGGCCCAGGAGGCTGCTTTCCTCTCGGGCAGTGTCTCCATGGCCCACGCTGCTCCCAGCATGGCTTTGCTGTGTGTGTTAGTCACAGTCCAGCACCCGCCTCCGTCAGACCCAGAGCCGCTGCCTGGCTCTGGCTTGCCCTGGGCAAGCCCTGCTTCCCTGCCCCCGGGCACAAGGCAGCCTTCAGGGCACTGGTTGCCCCTCCCACGGGCATGGCCCTGTGCTTGGCTCCCCCGCAAAGGCCTGAGGGTGAGGGGAGCGGGCGTGGACCAGCCAGACTCTGCCCCTGCTCACTTCTAGCCTCTGCCACTCCCACCGCAGATCATCAAGAAGCTGATCGAGAGGAAGCAGGCGCAGATCCGCAAGGTCTACCCGGGCCTGACCTGCTTCAAGGAGGGCGTGCGGCAGATCCCAGTCGAGAGCATCCCTGGAATCCGTACGTTTGGGCCACAACATCTGCAGCCCTGGCTTTGCCTGCTACCCTGACCAGCTCCGGCAGCAGGGCAGGACTCTGGCTGCTTCCCACCGCCACCATGGCCAGAGCCTGTCACTGCGACTGTAGCTACCCACCTAGCGCCTGTGCTCTCACCTGTAGGCAGTCAGGTGTCACCTTGCAAATAGTCCCAGCTGCAGGCAGTGCTGCCGCCACCCTGTGGCCAGGCTGTGCCCCTGCACTCTCCTCTCTGGTGCGAGGCATCCGAATGGTCCGGGTCCAGGCTGAGCTGTTCAGGGAGTGGTGGCCCCTGCGCTGGGGGGTGAGGCTGGGCAGCGGCTGGCTCTGCCCTTAATGCAGTAACACAAGCAGGTGCATCAGGAAAGAGCAGAGAAGTCGACTGGCTCTGCAGCCCGCCGCCTGCCAGTGGCTCTGATCTGTGCACTGGCAGAGGAGCAGAGCTGGCATCCCAGCTGGCTCTTGCAGGACTTGTACAGCTCCTGGCGTGGCTCCATGGAGCAGTGTGTTCCGGGGGCAGCGGAGGGGTGGTCGTGGCCCTCGCAGCCAGCTTGCAGGGCTGAGTCGGGCAGTTCGGGAGTCACGGAGGCAGAGTGCTGCCCAGGGACTGCGCTTGGGGAGGGGATTGGGACTCTGTTGATGGCGAGTGAGCCAGTGCCTCTTCCTGCCTTCCAGGAGACGCGGGATGGCGGCCGCTGGGGAAGGAGAAAGGGTAAGTGTTGTTCTCAGCCCTGTGTCCGTCGCTGCTGGCCCGGGGAGCTCACCGGGGAAACTGGGGTGCGGGGGGAGCAGCGGCACAGGTGTGATATCCCCCTGTCCGCAGGCCCAGAAAGGGGGTGATTGCCTGGGGGCTCTGGTGCTGCTCCCTGGCCTGGCAGACAGTGCAGGCATGGCCTGAGGCTGCAATCCATTCTCAGCATCCCGACAGGGTTCCCCAGACTGTCAGACCTCGAGGCAGCAGCATCCTTCGGGCGTCTGGGCTGTAGCTGTGTGGGAGCAGTTGGGGGACACGTGGACTAAGGCTGGTCACACTGCTTCGGGGGTCCCTGGCAGGCTGCTGCCTTCAGCACAGAGGCAGCGTGTCCTAAGTGCCCTAGAGCAGGCTGCCCGGGAGGGAGGGCACAAGCCTTCCCCCGAAGTGGAGGGTCCAGGGGCTTGCCTAGCCGGTGCCTGCTCACCTAAGGGTACTGGGAGGGGACAAATGCAGTGGGTGCTGACCTCATCTACCCCCTTCTCCTGCAGGAAGGAGCTCAAGGACCCAGACCAGCTGTACAACACCCTGAAAAACCTCCTGGCCCAGATCAAGGTGACGGGGTGGCTCCCCTGGGGTCTCACTCTGGGTATTGAGAGCTTCTGTGGGTCCATTAGAGCCTCTCCCCCTGGGCACAAGCCAGTCGCCAACCAGGGGCTCCGAGCAGGTTCTTCCAGCTCTTGGGAGGGTGTCTGGGGCCAGCAGCCGGAGCACAGGCACCTGGGCCGGTTCTGATCCATGGTCCCTAAGCCCAGGTCATCTCATTCTGTCTGTCTGAGCTCCCTGTGCTCAGGGTGGGGCCAGGAGCCATGCACCTCCAGGGCCTGGTTCTGGAGGCAGAGGGGCACCCAAGCTGCCGCCCATGCGTGAAGCTCTTACTGCCTCTTGCCCCCCACAGACGCACCCCAGTGCCTGGCCCTTCATGGAGCCCGTGAAGAAGTTGGAGGCCCCCGATTACTACGAGATCATTCGCTTCCCCATTGGTAGGTGGCCGATCTGCCCAAGGCCCACGTGCACTGGGGTAGGGGGTGGGGCCAGCGTGGGCTGTGGGGGGTATACATTGGCAGTGGAAGACAGGACTCCTGGGTCCTGTTTCACCTCTGAGAGGGAAGTGAAATCTGGTGGCTGGAGGGGGGCTGGGTTCTGCCCTCTGCTGTGGCAGGGGTACATGGGGTTCTAGTGGCCAAGGTGGATGGGGGGAGCCCAGACTCCTGGGTTCTGTTCCTGGGGGCCAGTGAGTCCACGGCGCAGAGGGGAAACGGCTCTGTCACTGAGGGTGCTGGGACCCAAGCGGTGGAGTAGGGGAACCCAGCCAGCTGCACGCTGATCGCTGCCCCTCGCAGACCTGAAGAGCATGACTGAGCGCCTGAAGAATCGCTACTACGTCACCAAGAAGCTCTTCATCGCCGACCTGCAGCGCATCATCACCAACTGCCGGGAGTACAACCCCCACGACAGCGACTACTGCAAGTGCGCCAACACCCTCGAGAAGTTCTTCTACTTCAAGCTCAAGGAGGCCGGGCTCATAGACAAGTAGGGGCTCGGCGGGCCCTGGCCTCACACTCCCCTTGTGCCCGCAGCCCCGGGCCGAGGCAGTGCTTCCTGCCGAACTCTCCCAGGAGGGGTCCGGGGACTTCTCTGAGCCCGGCTCAGCTGCTGACAGGTGGAGCAGGCCAAGGAGCACGTGGAGCTGCTGAACAGCTAGAGTGTGGGGCCAGCTCCCCTCCTGCTGCTGGAGGAGGCCCCTGGGGCTCGCTGGCTCCCCACTGGCCTCTCCCCTGGGTGCCACCAGGAGGGGAGCGATCCGGGGCCCCTCTGCACCAGGCCAGGCAGCACTCAGCCTGTGGGTGTGTCTGCACGCTCGGTGCCTCACCCTGGAGGCAGGAGCCCGGCCCGCATGGCACCAGGTGCTCTTGGTTCTGCAGTGGGTTCAGCCGGGGCATGGACCTGCTGGGCTGGAAATTCCAGCAGGGCAGCCCAGGCTCCAGTGCTGAGCAGCCCCACCCTGGGCCAGCTGCACCGGCTCTCTGGCCTGGGGGTGTTTGCGGGCTTGGGCCAAGGCTGCCCCATACCCCTGGCCTCTGCACACAGCACGTCTCTGCTTTATGGGGCTGAGGCCTAGCCCCCACTTCCCCCAGAGCCCAGCTGCCTGCTCCAGCCCCTCTGCCTCCTGCCACAGCCTGGTGTGTTCCCTTTGGCTGCTTGTCCTGCCCACCCCCTTGCTCTACATGGAGCACCCGGCCCTGCCACTCGCCGTGTGCATGTAGAACGGGGGACAGAGTTCTGCTCCCCTGCCGGCCGGGGGGCTGTGGGGACAGGAGCTGCCCCCCTCGGGCTGTGCCTGGGTTCATGGTCTCAGCTCCAGGCTGTGCTAAGGGGAGATGATCTGAGGGGTTTGTATCAGCTCTCAGCCGTTCCTCCCCCCACAGCTCGGCTTGGGACCCATCCCCTGTCCTCTCCTGCCCCTGGCACTGCCTGGTCCTCTTGGGCTGGGCCCTGGGCTGTCAGTCCTGCCCCAGCCTTGCCCCCCGTGCTGAGCTGTTTGGCTAGTGTTAGCCCCTGCACTGTCACTGCTGCTGGGGCCCCCTGAGCTGCACCAGGTTCTGACCCCCTCCCCCTTGCTCTGTGCTCCACAGGTCCTCCCAGCTCCAGTGCACTGAGCGCTGCAATCCTGAAGCCTGGGTGGGGAATGCTGTCCCATGGGGCGGTGCCCAGGCATTTCAGTGGGGCTTGGGCTGCAGGGCCTGGGTCAGGACCAGGACATTTCAAAGGGGGTGCAGTGGGGTGACAGCTCAGGGGAATCGGGTCCCAGGCTGGAGCCATGTGTTGTGCTGAGGTGAACAGAGCGGTTAGTGGGGTGAGTGGCTAAACCAGGCCCCCACTCTGCTCCTTCCCCGGGGGCCTGAATGGAGTCCCCTGAGCAAGGAGATTATGGGCCATGGGGCTGCTTCTCATAGCCGGGTTACTGGCCTGTCCTATGACCCCTCGGGGAACAGGAGCCTCCTGCCTCCCTCCCCTGTCAGGGGGCCCTGAGTCCTGGCAGAGCAACAGGCTCCCGTGAAGTAAAAAGCTGCTGCCCTCTGGCTTGGTGGCCACCTCCCTGTGGCACCAGGCCCCTGCAGCTCCTGGCCCAGGGTGGGCTCTGACTCCTGGCTGAGACACAGGCAGTGAAGATTTCTCCCTGCAGTGGAACAGGAGGAGGAGCAGCCAGGCCGCGGAAGCATTTCCCTGTCATATTCCCCCCACCCTGCCCCCAGACTGGTCACTGTTGCCTTATTCCACCCTGCACTGGCCTGTCCCTTGTGCGCTGCCAAGGGGCTGTCCCATCCTCCCATTTCACTTTTATTTTCCTTTATTATTTTTTTTAAATAAATGTATATGGCCCTCGTGAAGCACCTGTCTGTCTCCTGGTGTCCCAGGGCCCCAGCAGCAAGGCATTGGGGGTGGGTGGTCCCCCCAGCTCCCTCCTGAGATGAGCATGGTGCTGCTGTGTGCCAGCCTGTCACCCCTTCTTCTGACAGCAGTGCCACGACCGATGCCCAGCTGCAGCAGGAAGCAGTGAGTGCCAGCCCTGGAGATGGTCAAACAGCCTGCCACGTGCTCCCTTCTTGCATCCCCAGCCAGGGGGCAGCTCCCCCTCGGCCCTGGCTCAGCTGAGAGCCCAGGGCAGGGAGCAAACCCTCCCCCCTGTGCTCCACGGTGTCCGCTGCCCCGGGCTGAGAGCTGTGTCACTCAGAGTTAATCGCAGTGTGGCGTGATGCCGCTTCGTGCTGGGGTGCTAGGGCACAGGACTGGGCGCGTGGGTAACGTGGCTGCGCTCTGGCTGGGGTTAACGCCTGCCACGTGTAAGTCCTGGCTGGCTGTTCCTTCAGGGGCTGAGGGTTCACCACCGCTCTGCCCTGCTCTCCCTGGCACACCTGCATGCAGGGTAATGTCATCTGCCAGCCCTGGGCCCTTCTGCTGTGCCATGAGGCTGCTGAGCTCAGGGCCCTGTTGTGCCAGATGCTGCCGTGAGCCAGCACGAGGCTGCCCCAAAGCTCCCGGGCTCAAGCAGAGCTGGGGGGATGGGACTTGCCCAAGGTCACACATGAGGGCTGTAGCAGAGCTGGGAATTGAGCTCCGCCCACTGCATCCCGCTGCCTCTGCATGTTGTGAGCAGCTAAGTGCAGCAGCATGAAGATGAAGGTGGTGGCCAGTGACTGCACAGAGAAATCTGCTGCAGGTGCCCTGAACAGCAGTTGGGTCAGTATGGCTGGGCCAAGGCATCCTCCATTCACGCTACATAGGAGGAGCAATTAAATACCCCAACATGTAGTGATAGCTGGAAACAATAGGAGACCACCACCCATGTCACTGGCGCACAGGCTGGAGCTAAGTGGTGGGATCTGAGGTTTTCCCAGGTCTGATTGCAGAGGCAGGTGGTGTGGGCTGGTTGGTTGCAGCTGTGTGCAAGAGAGAGCAGAATGCCAGGAGAACAGTGGGAGAAGCAGGGGCGAGCGTGGCCCTGTGTGGGAGCCAGGACAGCTGCCTGGTGTACAGGGCTGGCTGGGAAATGGGGAGGCAGGAGCCAAACTGCTGCTGTTTGTTTCCTTACAATTCAGAGTCGTACTGGGTCAGACCAAGGTCCATCCAGCCCAGTGTCCTGGCTGCCGACAGCGGCTAATGCCAAGTGCCCCAGAGGGAGTGAACCTAGCAGGCAGTAATCAAGTGATCTCTTTCCTGCCATCCATCTCCATCCTCTGACAAACAGGCTAGGACACCCTCCCTGCCCAGCCTGGCTAATAGCCATTGACGGACCTGTCCTCCAGGAACTTCTCTAGTTCCTTTTTGAACCCAGTTTATAGTCTTGGCCTTCACAACACCCTGGGGCGAGGAGTTCCGCAGATTGTGTGTTATGTGAAGAAATAGATCTTTGTGTTTGTTTTAAACCTGCTGCCTAGTAATTTCATGGGGTGACCCCTGTATTCTGAGAAGGTGTAAATAACACTTCCCTATTAACCATCTCCACACCAGTCAGGATTTTACAGACCCCCTCGTCTCCCCCTCAGTCCTCTCTCTCCCTAGCTGAACAGTCCCACTCTCATTAACCTCCCCTCAGACGGCAGCTGTCCCACGCTGTTAATTATTTCTGTTGCCCTTCTCTGAACCTTTTCCAACCCCAAGCGATGGTTTTTTGAGCTGGGGTGAGGACGTCTGCACCCAATAGCTGTGGTGTGGGCGAACCCTGGATTTACACAGAGGCAACATGCTATTTTCTGTCTTATCCTGGCTCCTGTTCCTCAGAAGGCCCAATGTTCCCTTGGCTGTTTTAAGGCCGGGCGCCCGAGGAATTGCTGCTCCTGGGGCTGAGCCGGGGGGTGCTGCCCTCCCCAGGATCTGGGCACTGTGCCTAGCGCTGGATTCAGTTTCGATTTCTGCCTGTGACAGCTTGGCTGGGGGATCCCCGAGGGGGACTCCAGCTGGCGCAGCGACCGGCCAGCCGGCGGATTCACTGTGGTGTAGCCGAGCCCCGCGCTGGCTTTGGGACTCGGTTCGTGGATCCAGGTCAGTGTAATTCGGGTTAAATGTGCCCAGCACAGGGGAGCTGGAATAACGCATACGCGGTGGGAGGGGTGCTAAGAACCATTGAACCAAACTAAACCCTGGATATGATGGAAACCACTTCAAGCCAGGGGTGGAGGGGGTGGGTGCTGCAGCCCCTCCCAGCCCCCCGAGTTCCAGCACCCCTGGCCCAGAGACGCAGCTGGCAAGAGGCGGGCGCCAGGCTCCAGGGAGGAAGCTGCTGAGACCCCCCTGGCTGGGGCCCCCGGAAAGGTTTTGCTTTCAGGCTCTCAGGGTGTCTGATGGGGTGGGCAGAGCCCCTGGCAGAGGCAGCGGCTACCAGGCCAGTGGGGAGCAGGCAATTCGCCTGGGTCCGTTTGCAAGCAGGGTGATTCTGGGTGGAGAGGGGCGCTGCTGGGCAAGAAATGCCTGCCTGCTCCTGCCACCCACCCCTGCCCTCGCCCTCCGCCTGGGGGTGCCTCAGGGGCCGCTGGCTGGCACAGGCATCCTGGCCAGGCTCACGGGCGCTGGGGGGTCAGACGAGCTGCCCTTGCGGTACCTTCTAACCCTGCGGGTCCTCGGTGCGGGGCTGGGGCAGCGGTGGGTGACTCAGTGGCCCAGGCTCCTGTCTGACCTGACCGGTCTCTGCCTGCTGCCAGGCGGGGTGGAGGGGGGATGGAAGGATTGGGGGCTGGGCAGGGGGTGGGGAGGGATTGGAGGGCAGGGTAGGGGGCTAGTCTCTCTTGCTTTGTCCAGCTTTGCCCCCTTCACATTGGCTCTGTGCTTCCTGCAGGTGCCCAGTGCCCGCCCACATGGAGCTGCGTGACTACCAGTGGGAAGTGATCCTGCCCGCCCTGGAGGGCGAGAACATCATCATCTGGCTGCCCACAGGTGCAGGGAAGACCCGGGCAGCTGCCTACGTGTGCAAGAGGCACTTGGAGACCCGGGAGCGGGCCAAGGTGGCTGTGCTGGTGAACAGGGTGAGATCGGAGTTGCACTGCTAGGGGTGCGGGGGGACGGGGGGCAATGCTCATGCCAGGGTGGGGCTGATTCTCCCAGTCTGGCCTGCAAGGAGCACCCCTCGGCCTGTCCGTGGGCACACATGAGGGGGAGGCGGGACGTGCTGGGGCTGCAGCTGGAGACAGAACCAGCCAGACTGAGGAGCCGCCCCCACCCCAGGTCTTTGCAAACAGACGTGCTACAGAGGAACTGTGGGGGCCAAGTCCCCACGTTCGCTGGATGGACGGGGGCAGCGGGCATTGGGGCTAATCACCTGCATCAGGCTGGCCTCCCGGTCTCAAGGGGGTGGACTTGGTGCCAGGTGGGGGAGCTGTGTTCACGCAGGGGGTGGGAAAGCAAGTGGGCAAAAGATGCCCACCTCCCCCTCTGCCCAGGCAGCTGAGAGCTGGCTCAGTCCCAGCATGCCCAGCTGCCAGGCCCTGTGGCCGCCTATCCTCCCCCATGGCACCCTAGTACTGTGTGCTGTGCTCTCTGCATAGCTGGTCCATGTGAAGATAACAGCCTACTTCTGCTGCTAGCTAAGGGCATTATCCTGTTAGCTCCAGAGATAGAGAGGGCTGTGCTGAAGGTCCTGGGTTCAAAACCTGCCCATGCCCCATGCGAAGGAGGGAGGGTCCCCGAACGCCAGCTCTACGCTCGAGCCCCATAGATAGGCAGGGTGTAGCTGGCTCGGGTTGGGCAGGGTCAGCGCTGCCTTGCCTCTGTTGTCCATGGGAGGTTGCTCAGCTCAGCAGCCAGGGCTCTCCGCAGGCCCTGCTCTCCGTCCCACCCTTAGCTCGGGGGAGCTTCTGGGTGGCTGCTGTTCAGCACACAAGCCTTACAGGGCGTCTTCTGCATGTTGGGTCGGCAGGTGCACCTGGTGGAGCAGCACTACACGCAGGAATTCCATGCACTGCAGGATCGCTTCCGGGTCACGCCCGTCAGCAGCAACAGCGACCAGAAATTCTTCTTCTCCAAGGAGGTGAAGCTGAGCGACGTGGTGATCTGCACAGCGAAGATCCTGCAGAACGCCCTGACCAGCCAGGACGAGGATATGCACGTGGAGCTGACGGGTAGGAGCCTGGCGAGATGGAACCCGGCCCATGTGGGGCTGGGATCTCGGGGCTGGATCCCCAGCTCGTGTGCCCATGTCGATTCCGATTAACACTAGCTGAGCATCTGGCCTTTCATTACTGCTGACCGTGCACAGGCCAGCAAGAAAACCCAGCTTGACTCAGCTCCTGGGAACTGGAGATGGTGGGAGTGAGGGAAAAGGGCTGGTCCCTGGACAGAGGAGCCCTGGGTGGCCGATTCATTCCCTGTAGATACAGTGGGGGCAGCAGGGAGGCTGCCTTGCCTTGGAGATGGAGAGGCAGAAGGGCTAGTGCTGGTGTTTTGTAAACTGCACACATTTGGTCGGGAGTCTGTGGGAGGCAGAAAAGACAGTGTCATTCCCCCTGCCCTTGGCAGTGGCTGGTCACCTCGCAGAGCAGACCCCTGCTCTGTCCACCTGCCCATATGGTCCCCTCGCTGAAGCATCTGAGCCTCAAAATCCTCCCAGTCCTGTTATCTCTATTTGGCAGCCAGGGATTGCAGCCGACAGAGGCTAAGTGATGTGCCCAAGGCACCCCAGGGAGTCTGTGGCAAAGCTGGGAACTGACCCCAGCTCCCCAGCTAGCACCCTAGTCACTTCCCCTCCTTCCAAAGCCTCCCCCCCAAGTCAGCCTCACTCCGGTCAGCCTGGCTCAGCCCCATCTCCCCGGGGCAGATTTCTCCCTGCTGGTGATTGACGAATGCCACCACACCCACAAGGACGGCGTCTACAACCAGATCATGGAGGATTACCTGGAGCGCAAGCTGAGAGGCCAGTGGAAGCTGCCACAGATCCTGGGCCTCACTGCCTCACCCGGCACCGGGGGGGCCACCAGCGTCCAGGGGGCCAGGCAGCACATCCTGCAGGTGAGTGGAGCGTTCCTCACCCCTCCATCCCAGCTAAGTCGGGGACATGGCTGGCTGCCACCTCGGTGGCCCAGGAACTGTGGAACCCCCCTGAGATTGCACCAGGCTTGTCTTTTGGCTGCTGGAAAAGGCCCTTGGAGCAGGAATTGAGGCCGCGCAAACTGTCCGCCAAGGGAGCCCATCTCCTTGGCTTCTGGTCGCCTGGGACCTGAGATTCTAGCCATGGCAGCCACATGGGTCACAGAGCTGCAGTGTTGTTCCCTCCGGCGTCTGTCGGGGGATGTCCTTAGGGTGTGGGGTGGTGAGTGGCCGCTGGTGCCAGATGTGCCCATGCTGATGGTACCCCCCGCCCATTGACTGGGACCTTCCCAGCTCAGTGCATCCTTGGCATGTGGCTCATACAGCTCTCGGGGTGGGGGGGTGTTTAACCCTTTTAGATCTGTGCCAACCTGGACACCGCCAAAATCATGTCGTCCCAGAAGCACCGTGTCCACCTGGAGGCTCAGGTCCCTCAGCCCAGGAAGCAGTACGACGTGTCCCATGAGAGGCCGCAGGTAAAGGGCTCTCAGGGCTGCACATGGGCACAGACCCCAGGGGAGAAGGGAGAGACCTCGCTGCAGGGAAGACCAGTGACAGCCCTTGAGAGTTTAAACCCCTAAGGTCAGGGTCTGGGAGGGGTGGCTGAGCCCATCCCATAATCAACGGGGTCCCCGGTGCTCCTAGCCTGCGACCCGGCTTGCACCGTGCCCTCAGGGCATGCCACGGGCAGCAGCCTTCCCCTCTGAGCTCCCCCGTCATGCTCTGCTCTCCAGGATCCCTTGGGCAGGAAGCTGAAGGAAACCATGGCCCACATCCACCAGTACCTGGATGTTCGTGACCTGGCGCAGGACTTCGGCACGCAGAGCTACGAGCAGTGCGTTGTCGAGCTGGGGAAGGAAGGTGAGGGGCTGTGTGCCAGTGCAGGGGAGGGGTGAACGGGTTGAGAGGAGCCATAGAAGTCGAGAGCTAATCAGCGGGAGGAAGGTTGAGTTTGTGGCTCAGGCATTGGATTGGGACTCGGGAGCTCTGGATTCAGTTCCCAGCTCCGCCTGGCATTGGGCAAGTCAGTTCATTGTGCTGTGTCTCAGTTTCCCCACCTGTAAAATGGTGATAACAATCCTCCCTTTGCATTGCCTCTTCCGACTGAGCGCTCTTAGGGGCAGGGCTGGTCTATTCTAACATGTCCACGCGATGTCCAGCACAACGGGATCCCTCCAGGCATTGCTGTATCTACACACGAATGGCCTAGATAAACCACCTGAGCTCCAGAACGGGCATCCACACAGATCCCAATGACAGCACTTGCGAGAGGGCAGAACGCTTCCTGCAGCATGTCCCTTAGCTATGGGACTCCCTGCTGCAGGGTAGCTAATAGCCCTGGAGGGTTTTTGGGTGGAACGGTGCCTGCAGGGACCCAAGCCACGAACCTGATCCCAAGGATTGTGCAGCCCCATGCGCTGAGGTGCAAAGTGACCCGGGGAAGGAATTACCCTGCCCCTCCCGTGGGATAGCCTGGGGCCTCTGATCCCGCACCCTGGCTGCTGCGGGGGACTGAGCCAGGTTACTGAGCCATTGTGGCATTTTCTGTTATTGCCTTTTCCTCCTCACTGTGTAATGGGCCTTTGGCACATGCTTTCTTCCCAGAGCCGGAATAGAACCCAGGCATCCTGGCTCCCAGCCCCCCCTGCTCTAACACTAGATACACCCCTCCCAGAGCCAGAAATAGAACCCAGGAGTCCTGAGCCCGATCCCCACACTGGCCCTGCTCTCAGTGACTGCCCGAGGCACCGGGCCAGGGGGTTGGCTCTCAGCCATTGCTACAGTGGTTTTGTTCCAGGAGCCCAGTCGTTCTGCCGTAAGAAGCGCACGTGCGCCATGCACCTGCGGAAGTACAACGACGCGCTGCTGATCAATGACACGGTGCGCATGATCGATGCCTTCAATGCCCTGGATGAGTTCTACCAGCTGGAAAAGGCCACCAAGCTTCTGCAGGACCCCACGGAGCGCTTCCTTGTCAGCACCTTCGAGGGTAAGGGCTGGAAGCAGGATATGGTGTCAGGGGGAGGGGTCAGCAAGGCCCAGTGTGCTCATCTAGGCCAGGCTCCTGGATAGGGCAGGCCAGAGAATGCTCCACAGGTACCTGCCAGGCAGGCTGGTGGCAGAACTGGGACTAGAACCCATGTGTCCTGACTCCCAGGTGTCACGGAGTCCCCGGGCAATGCTCTGGAACTGCTCCCCACAAAGCCAGTCAGGACTTTGGGGAGCCTCCTCTCCCTTGGAGCAGACTTGTTCAGGGCAAGAAGCTCACACGGCTTCACCTCCTGGGTCTCTCCTTGGAGCATTCAGCATCCTCTGCCCCTCCGTGTGCTTCCCACAGCGAGCCCACCCAGGCGGGGTCCTGGGGAAGCCACAGGGTTCTGCACCCCCACTTTGCAGTCAGACGTGACTCTCAGCCAGCAAAACAGAGGTTTATTCGATGACAGGAACAGGGTCTAAAACAGAGCTTGTAGATACAGCGAACCAGACCCCTCGGCCGGGTCCATTCTGGGGGGCAGTGAGCCAGACCCCTAGGTCTGCACTTCACTCCTTGTCCCCAGGCAGCTCCAGACTAACCACCCCCTCCCGCCCCTCCTCTCTGCTCAGCTCCTTTCCCGGGCCAGGAGGTCAGCTGACGCCTTTGTCTCCAACAAACACCTTCAGCTGGCACCTTTGCAGGGGAGGGGCCCAGGCCATCCGTTTTGGCTAGGAGACAGAGTGCCCGGCATTTAGGGGCACTGGCCCCTTCCTCTGTAGCAATCACACCCCCTTATCCCACCACCTGGATGCGTAAGAACTGCCTAGGGGACACTGAGGCACCAACACAGTGTTCAGAGAAAACATTAAGAACAGTCCCAGTTCGTCACACCAGGCCAGTACCCTAACCACTAGGCAACACTGCCCCTCGCAGTGCTGGGCGCATGGGACCTCTCTCCGGGAGGACTCGCTGCCAGCTGTACATTACATGTGACGAGCCCCTTGAGAAACATTAGGATTAATGTAACCCATGGGGTGGGGGCTGGTCCCCAGGAGCAGATAAGAGCCTACAGCTGTAGCTAATAGAGTCACTCCTTTCACTTCAGCAGTAGAAGTCTGTGTTCTTAGCACTGCAGGCCCTGGGTTTGACTCCCGGGCCAGGGTGCATGTGCCGTAAATTAGCCCTGGGGCTCGCTGGCTCAGAGCTGCAGCTCTCACCTGCCTGCACGCTCGCTCCGTTGCAGAGATCAAGGCAGCGCTGCTGGCTCTGGCCAGCGACCCGCACTACGAGAACCCCAAGCTGAGCAAGCTGGAGGAGATCCTCCAGGAGCAGTTCCAGACCCTGGGCCACTCCCGCGGCATCATCTTCACCAAGACGCGCCAGAGCGCCCACGCCCTGCACAAGTGGATCCAGGAGAATGCGAAGCTGGCGAGACTGGGCATTAAGGCAGCTGTCCTGACTGGAGCCGGCTACAGCAACCAGACCAAGCACATGACCCAGGTGGGTGGGTGCGAGGGAGGGGGCAGACGGTGCTGAAGCAGCTGTGCACTGCACAGCTCTTCTCAGCCCAGGAGCTCCAGGTGCTTTGCGCACCCCCCGCCCCTCTTGAGAGAGGCCATGGGAAAGAGCAAGAAACTGAGGCACAAAGAAGGAAGTGCCGTGCTTCCCAGGCTGGTGACAGAGCTGGAAAGAGAACCCAGGTGTCCTGACCCCCAAGCTCTACCCCTCTGGAACCCAGTCTCCTCTTGCAGCTGGGAGAAGAGAACCCTGGAGTCCCCTCCCCTCCAAGAGTGGGGAAAAGAACCCAGGAGTCCTGACTCCTGCCCCCTCCTCTGTTCTAACCACTAGGTCCTGCCCCACCCACCCCACTGGATAAGCAGAAGGAAGCGTGGGGGACCTGTCCCTCACACTTGGGAGGGAAGGGACAAGTCAGTAGCTTTAATCTGTATGATTCTTGCTGTGTCGTGGCTGGGGGGGCCCTGGAGCTGTGTCCTGGGGAGTCCCCATGCATAGCTGCAGCTTCAGACTGTGTCCCAGGTCCCATCTTTCCAAGATTCCCTGTATTCCTTTAGCCCAGAGGCTGGGCAATTGCTTAGGGGCCTGCCTGGCATTGCTGCGGGCCTGGGTTCCCTGCGGCGCCGGGGCCTGGCCCACGGTGGGCAGAAACGACAGCTCCATCCCTTCTCTCTTCCCAGAACGAGCAGCAAGACGTGATCAAGTTGTTCCGCAAGGGAGACCTCAACCTGCTCTTCTCCACCAGCGTGGCCGAGGAGGGCCTGGACATCCCAGAATGCAACATCGTGGTTCGCTATGGGCTGATGACCAACGAGATCGCCATGGTGCAGGTAGCTGGCTGCTCCCCGGGCCTTGTTCCCCGGATCCCTCCCTCCTGGCTCTGAGGGACTGAGCACTAGGCTGGGCTGTGTGGGGTGCAGGGGGAAGCCGCCTGTCCCAGGCCCACCTGTCTGGGTCTGTCTGACACACACCCAGCCCCCGGCTCCTTGGAGTCCTGCCAAGTGCCGTTCGAAGCTGGGTTCCTCTCGCTGGAGCTCATGCGGTGCTCAGCTGTGTGCTGAGGCCAGGACAACATGGGGCATGGAGATCAGACCCCCTACTCCTCTCCAGGGGTGCTCCCTGCAGGCCAGGGTCAAGGCACGCTCGGGGGGGGGCTGCACCCATGAGGCCTTCCATCCCCAGTGCCATCTGCCAGCAGCACCAGGGGATGGCAAATCCACCTGCACCTAGTGGGCTCAGCGTTCACCCAACCCCCTGGCTGGGGTGTCTTGCAGACCTCCCATCCCCCCACTCCTGGGCGGGGTGCGGGGAGGGGCACTGCCGACGCTTTCCCCGGGGCTCTGTCCTGAGCTGCCCCAGGCATGACCCAACTGCGTGTCCCCGTTTACACAGGCCAGGGGCCGCGCCCGCGCCGAGAACAGTCTGTACTCCGTCCTTGCCAAGGCCAACAGCAAGGAGGTGTCGCGGGAGCGGCTGAACGAGACCCTGGAGGAGCTCACGCAAAGAGTCATTGAAGAGGTGCAGGCCATGCCGGAGAAGGAGTACCGGGACACGGTGAGGGGCTGGCACTTGGGCTCAGCCCTGGGGGCCAGCAGCTCCTGACCCGTGTCCATGCTCCTGGTGCAGACTGGGGTTCACTGGGCTGACGGGGGCCTGAGGCCCCGTTCTCCACCCCAGCCACGGTGCTCAGACAGCCTGTGTTTTGGGCTAAGGCCCCAAGTGCCCACCCCATGGGGTGGTGGGTGGCAGCAGGGCCCAGGCCGGAGGTGGAGGCAGCGATGGGGAGGGGACGGAGCGGAGCTGAGGGGGCTGGTGGTGCCTCTCGCTGCGTGTCTGTGGGTGTCTCGCTCGCGTTGTGTTCCTGTCACACCTCCGCTGAGCTGCCCCTCCCCTCCCCCAGATCACAGACCTGCAGCGAAGCGCCATCATTAGCCGGAAGGTGAAGAAGGCTGAAGGCAACCAGAAGCGGCAGCTGCACGACCCAGACGCCGTCCGCCTCCACTGCATAAACTGCAACATGGCCGTGTGCCACGGCAGCGACCTGCGCACCGTGGAGAAGATGCACCATGTCAACATCAACCCGGACTTCAAGTGAGGGTGGGACTGGGGGGATGGGGACCGGGGAGGGGAGCCCTGCCCATGTCCCCCGGGGCACCCGGCCGTTCACTGTGTGGAGCTGAGCAGCAGCCTCCAGCCCCCACTGGGGACAGTCGCTAGCACAGGCATGTTTGATGCTGCACTAGATGTTCCCCGAGCCCCTGCCCTCAGCCCTCTCTCTTGCTCTGCGCTGAGGCCTCCAGCCTGGCAGCCCCACTGGCCCCTCACTCAGCCCTGGGACTCCCTGCGGGGTCAGCTTCAGAGCCTCTCCTAGCAAGATCCTGGAGAGACCCATCTGTCGGCCCCATCAGGCCAGGGTCCTTCCCATCCGCTCCAGGGACAGATCCAGGGAGCAGCTTGGCCGTACTTGGGGCTGGGATTGTCCCTCTCCGGGGTGGAGGGCGGGGAGCTCCCCTCCCCAGGTGGCTGTGTGCTGGCTCCGCTTGGGAGCCCTGCACCCTTGGCTCACAGGCACCCTCTGCGTAGCTCCTTATGGCAACGGCTCTTGGTGCATTTCCCGCAGGATTTACTACAACGCCACGTCCAACAACGTGGAGATTCCCCGCAACTTCAAGGACTGGAAGCCCGGGGGCAGCATCAGCTGTGCAAGCTGCGGCCAGGTGGGTATGCGGCTGAGACACACGCTGGGGCTGGGCAGGGCTGTTAGCTGCTTTCACAGGTGACTCTTCCCTGCTGGGTAAGCAGGCACTGGGGTCGAATTGGAAATGCATCCAGTCAGCATGTACAGAGCCCATGTGACGGAGAATCCGCACATCCCTTGGGAATCCCAGGCTGCCAGCCCCAAATGTTCAAAAACCATGAGGTTTTTGAATGGGGGTTTCTGAGCCTTTAGGGGTCACAGCTCCTCTCCCCCCAGCTTTTCTGCACAGCCATGACGGCTAGAAACTTCCTTTTTATTTTAAGGGGAAGCTGAGATTCCCCCCTATATCGCATGACTCCAAGAGCTGGAGCTTTAAGGAAAGCATCAAATATTAAAACCCAGGAATTGGCAATAGTGGGGTCTGTTCCGATGGCAAATTATCCACATTTCAGAATGGGCGACGTATTTCCAGTGTGAGTTTTTCTGCATTAAACTTCCAGCCATTGGCGCTTGGGTGTATGTGGGAGTGAGTGTCTGTGTGCATGTATCGGTCTGTGTGTGACTGGGCGGGTGGGGATAAGGTATATACACTCCCCTGGATATAAGTAGGAGCTGTTCGTACAGTTCAGCTCTGGGGTTAAATTCTAAGTCCTGTCGCCCAGGTGTGCGACTGTTTGCTCCCGGCGATTTGCGGTGGATCCTGACTGTCCATCTGGGTGATGTCTTCCGTCTGTCCATGCAGGCCTGGGGCATGGAGATGATCTACCGCAGCGTGACGCTGCCCATCCTCTCCATCAAAAACTTTGTGGTGGCGACGCCGGACGGGAACAAACAGCCCAAGCAATGGAGCCGGGTGACTTTCACCATCGAGGAGTTTGACTACATGGAGTACTGCAGCAGGAACCTGGGCATGTAGCGCCTGGCGAGCCCAGGAGACTGGCCGAGCCCCAAGCACCCTCCCGTGGTGATAGAGAGCCCTGGGCATGGTAGGCAGGAGCACTCCTCCCAGAGATCAGCACTGGGCACAGTGGAAGCATTTTAACCCTGCTTTGCCCAGGTGTGGCTCTGTCTTTCCTCCATATGCTCCACGGCGCCCAGGCACTGGGCAGCGATAGACCAATGGAGGAGGAAGGTCACCCTGGAGATTTGCCCCCCTGCGCTCCTGCCCCTCTCTGCTCTGCTAGGCCGCTCTGGGCCCACACAGAATCAGGTGCAGGATTGGGACCTAGGGAGGCTGCCTCCCCCAGAGACTAGGCTCTGGGAGATGGTCTAGTGATAGACTGAAGTGTCCCGGCCAAACAAGGCAAGGGACCATAGATCCACAGGGTTAGAAGGGACCGTGGGGGTCATGTTGTCTGACCCCCTGCCAAGATCTGTACTGTTCACCCAGGATTGACCCTAAAACCCCTCCTGCCCTCCCCAGGCGTCTAATACACTCCCCCATCCACCCTCCTCTGCCTCTCAGCACTCACTGCTAAGGAGCAGAATGTTGTGACCAAATCTCAGCCCTGGGATGCAAGATTCCTGGGCCCTGTTCCCAGCTCTGCCGCTGACTCACTGGCTGATCTCACACAAGTCTCGTCCTGCCTCTGTGCCTCAGTTTCCCTACCCATCAGACAAGGAGAATGCCGTGCCCCTTCTAGGGGAGTCTGCAGGTGCATTTCTTTATGGTTCTGTGAAGGACAGGACACACCTTTCCCACCCTGCCCCTGTCCGGGAAACCCCCTGCATCTCAGTCACAGCTTGCAGTGATTCTGCGCAATGCGCAGAAGCCACTTTTTTTTCCTGCTCGGCTGCATGAAGCCAAGTGCATGTCGATTGCAGCAGCGCGTGATCGGTTTGCAGAACTGCCACCAGCCCCTCTGCTGCCTGAACCGCGAGCCAGTGCAGCGGCTCCTGCTTAGCCAGAGCGGAGGAGTCACTATGAAAACAGGCAAGTTCTTATGAAAATAATAATAATATCGCCTCGAGCCTCTCAGGGCCCTGCACAATTGCTCAGTCTGTTGATCCCTGGCCCCGGCCCGCTTCTGGCTGGGTAGGAAATACAAGCCCCACGGAGTCCCTGGACACCATGCAATGCGGTGGGAGTGGCCACGCTGATCTCCAAGCAGCCTGCTGCCACCTGAGGGTTTAAGGCTGTGACGCTGGCAGGCCAGGTGTCAGCTCATGCCATGGTCCCCAGGCCTCCAGTGAACACTGACAAATACACGGCGGGCACCAGCCTGGCTCCCCGAGGGCTAGTGGTGTTAAAATAGGCAGTAGAACTGTTAGCAAGTGCTTTGTGTTTAGACTGTATTGAATCGCTGTGAGTTGCTACGTGCGTTGATCGCAGTCAGACTGTCCCACGCTGTAAGGTAATCGCTGAGCGTTTGCGCTGTCAGCCTGAGTAACTGTGTAAGGACTGGAGTGCGCGATTAGTGTGAAATGCTGGTTCCTGCCAACAGGTGTTACCCCCGGCCCACAAGGAAGGCCCAGCCACACCAGACAGATTAGAGCAGAACACTAACGTGGACAAAAGACTTGGTGGTTTATGCGCCTGACCCTATTAGGATGAGTCTCGACTGTGAATTCCTCCCATCAGCTGAGTTTCAACTCCACCTAGAAGCGGGGAAGGGAATAAAGCCCCCTAACAAGGAGGAGCTTATGCTGCTTTGCGTGGGACAAGGATCGCTGGGCAAAGGCAAAAGCGGCCCAGCTGCTCAGCCTGGCTTAGCCATGTGGGCCATACGGAGCATGCATAGCACAGAAGCTTCTGTTACTTTTTGAAACTGAAGATTGGCACCCATTTGTGTGCGTATGTCTGTCTTCTTTACCTGTATGAGTAACTCGGATTTGCTTTTCTATAGAATAAATCTTTAGACAGGTTAGTGTAGGATTGGCTACGCGTGTCATCTTTGGGGTGTGATCTGAGGTGCACTTTGCCTGGGGTAAGGGACGGTCCTTTGGGACTGGGAGTAATCCGAACATTGCTGTGACTCTTGGTGTAAGGGACCATCTCTCACAAAGGCAGGCCCACCTGCGTGGCAAGACAGATCAGAGTGCCCCAGGGGACTGCCTGTGAGTCCATGGCTAGGTCATTACGGTGCCTGAGGAGTTCACGCGTGATAATTGATGGGTGAGATCCAAGCATGGCTCTCACAGCCCAGCAGGGGTTGGTGCCCTGCTTACTAACAGGCTGCCACTCATGCTCCTGAGCCACTGCAGGACAGCTTGGCAGAGGCACCTGGTCTCAGACTGTGTCTGTATTTGCCGAGTTTCTCTTAGACGGAAGAGCTGAGGCTGGAGGAAAGGCAGAGTCCATGAGCTTTCTGACATATCCCCCCCACCAGCCCGCTCAATGTGCTCATGTCCCACGAAACATGGCTCCAGCGTTCACAGCCCCTCAGAACAGCTGATCTACCCTCCATGTGAGTGGCACATACAGCACACCACGGGCATGGAGCAGCCACGGCCCATGAGTCTCTGCCCATGAACCCTGAGCAGAGCAAACAGCCTGATTAAGACCTGGTCTGAAGAACTCACCTGAGCTCAGTTTGTCCACCTGACAGGGAGGAAGCTGCCCGGCTGGGATCTGAACCTGCCCTGGAGGGCATTTCAGAGCTGCTGCTCAGACCCCTCTGGCAGGAGATTAAAGGATCAAAGTGGGAGCTACAGCAAGGCAGGTCTGAGAACCAGCCAAAGTGGCAGCCTGCAAATATTCAGCAAGGTTGTCTAGCGTCGCTAGGGCGAAGGGAGACGCGCTCCCGGCATGTCGGGACAGCCCTTGGCAGCAGGGCTAGGGCAAAGGGAGATGTGCTCCTGGCGTGTCGGGACAGCCCCCGACAGCAGCTCCTGGCATGCTCCTGGCATGCGGGACAACCCCCAGCAGCGGCGCTAGGGAAAGGGAGATGTGCTCCTGGCGTGTCGGGACAGCCCCCGGCAGCAGCGCTAGGGCTTTTCTGCATCTCATGTTTTGCTTTTTAGTTAATTCGCCATGTTGCATTTTTAACACTTGAGCAAAGTGGCCAGTGAATCCAATCTGGCTGGAACAGCTGAGCCCTGTGCTGCTGGGAGTGTGGCTGCACCAAGGAGCCGAGGGCTAGAGTAAGGCGCGTGCCCCCGCTCCATGGCCCAGCCAGCCAGGAGAGACTCCTCAGCAGCCATCAGCACCGGGGAAGAGTTGTCTTAGTTAATGGGATTGGTTTGCCTCTTCACTGGGAACTCAGCTGAGACCCCACCAAACTCATGGCACATGTCCAGCTATTTGCTTTAAACAAACAGCTGTGCAAGCCCTCTTCTCCACAGTGCATCAGCCTCTTCCATGCGGGCCAGCCCCACCCGCAGTGTCGCCCTGCATCGATTTAATTTGCAGAATCAAACTGATCACAAACCACAGGTTTGGGACTCAAATGGCTACCTGAGAAAAACGTATTCAGGCTGAGTTTGAGGTGGTTAGCGACGCATGGAGACCCCAAAGTGCTAATCAAAAGCCAACACAAACGATAAACACCGGGCAATAAACGGGCACAAAGTTGAGATACTCACAACTTCACGGAGCGATGAAAACAGAGACAGGCAGTGGAGGGTACCATAAATAGCCTTTGTCATTCTGATGCACCACTGGTAAATATCCCTACATCAGTTTTCCTGCCCCTTTGTTTACATATTAACATCCCTGGCCATATGTAATTAAATCGCCTCCTCTTGTCCATAGGTAACCATGAGTGGTGTTCTGATTAGTGATAGAGCTATTTGTGTCAACACATTCGTTAACGTTGTCAATGCACTTAGAGCAAGGTACATTACTTAACCCCACCCCCCAAAAAAATGCCATTCAGATTTCACGATTTGTGGTCACTTGCTTATGCCACAGCTCTTAGCGCTCCACCTCGTCACCCCAGTCACTTACTCCTGACTCTGATGCTGGCAAACTTTTAACTCCCAGGCTTAAGCCAATTGCCAAGCCTAGCTTAACGTTAACCCTCAGCTTGTACATTCTCCTGCTTGTGTTTCAGCTAGAGGGGACTGGGCTAGATGACCTCCCGAGGTCCCTTCCACTCCTACGGCTCTATGTTGGCATCACTTAGCCAACTGCATGGCCTCTGTATAAAGTCAGCTTGTTTTATAACCTCTGCAGGCTCAGGTTAGGGGACACAGACCCACACTCAGCCTGCAGCAACAGCAGAGACAGTGGCTGGCAGGCTCAGGTGTGTCCTGGGGGGAGGGATGTCTGACTCCACCCCTGCTACCTTCAGGTATGCCCAGCCCCAGACTGGCACCCGCAGCAGGGGCTGTGTGTGTGTTAGCTTCCGAAACGAGCAGGGCTTGTACTAGAGACCCTCGTTAGCGAGCGAGTCTGGCTAGAGAAACGTAGCCCCTGGCTCTAAGGGCACAACAGCTGTGGGGGGTTTAAAGCTAACATGCTGCAGGCTGTGAGGGGCAGTGGCTTAACAGGGGCATCTGGGCTTTTTGTGGGACCTGCTGGAATCCAAGTTGTTTAGCTGGAAATGACGGTGCCTGGGCATCCTGGCCTGCATCAGGCTGATCTCGGTGCAGGCACTCTTATTCCTGAACAAAAATGTCTACATGGCATTAACTAGGAACAGTTAATCCACGTTATGTCCGCCCCCTGCTTTGTTCTGGATTAAGGTTCGTGTGTAGACGAGCCCTCAAGTAAATCATGCCAGTCTGGCCTAGCTACACAGGAGGTTGGCCTGGTGCACAAACCCCTGGGGTAGCCAGGCCCTGGCAGCCTGGCCCTGCATTTCCTCACAGAGTCACTAGAGGGAAGCCCAGGCCAGGGCTCTGAGCTGGCCTGGGGGCACTGGGCTGCCTGGGGCTGTCGGGGGGGCTCTGCCCTTGCGGGGCCTGTGAAGGGAAAGGCCGGTTACCGCTGGGCCCTAAGACCGGCTACGAGCCTGAGATCGGCTCTGAGGCAAGCGGCAAACTGAGCGAACAGAAGCGGCCTTGTGGGGCTCTGTCCCAGCTCGGCCGGGGTGGAGCAGACGAGGCCCCGCTTAATCCAGTGTCTGCTGTGTAAACGTCCTCCTGGGGCTGCTCCAGCTTCCCTCAGCCCTGGGCCAGGCGGCCACCTCCTCGCAGCCCCCGGCTGCCCTCCTGGGCTCTCTCAGGGCCCGGCAGCTCCCTCACGTGGGCCCTAGGGCCTGTCCCCAGCTCCGGCTGGCAGGAGGCTTTGGAGTTTGCCGTGGACACCCCAGAGCATGGATCCCGATGGCAAAGCAGTGGCCCCGTGGCCGCTGTGCCGGGAGTCGGGACCAAGCGGGTACCTCCAGGGCCAAAAGAAGAAGCTCTGAGGTAAACGCCTTGGTCCTCTGGGGCTGTGACTGCCCCGTATCAGCGGGGGGTCGGGAACAGCCGTGAGAGCTGCGTTTGGGGGGGGCTTTCAGCTGGGCCCCTTGCAAACACTGACTTGTGGGGAGTGTTGGGGGCCCAGGTCCCAGAGTCCCTTGTGATTTCCTCTGTTGCCCGCCAGCCCTGTTACAGCCCCTGGGGCCCTGGCCTCAGCCGAGGGGCGTTTCTAGACTCTGCCTTGCTCCCAGGGCTGGTGAGCAGCATGGGGCCCTTTGAGCCCAGCCCCGAGTGCTAGGAGAGCCACAGAGGCTGCAGGGAGTCGCTCGGCTAAAGCCTGTTCCCGCTGGTGAGTGATTTGCACCCTAGTTCCCACGCCACGCGCCCCTCCTCGCCTCGCTCTCTGCATCCCGGGGATCTCCCCATTTGGGGGCTTCTGCCCCTCAAACCCAGCGGGCTGCGCTGCCACCTCCCGAGCACTGCCAGAGGAGTCTCCAGCTCTGTGGCCATGGCTCCTGTGCAGCTCAGGAATGTGGCCTCCGTGGCCATTCTCCTGGCACTGGTATCGAGCAAGGCCCATTAATGGACGGAGGCAGCGTGGCCTAATGGCTCAGGAGCCCTGGGGTCTAGTTCCTGGCTCTGCCACTGGCCTGCTGACCTCAAAGTGCTTTGAGTTCGGTGGGGGAGAAGTGTTGGCTGAGAGCTCTTTGTTTCTCGCACCGTGGAGCAGACGTTTGCACTGGTTGCTTTCTAGGCAGCCAAAGCGCAACCCGGAGGGTGAGGAGAAGGAGCTCTTCCCCCTCCCCAGCTGCCATCCTGCTGCATGTGCCTGCAGATCTCTTGCTTTCTGACAGAGCTCCTCACCTGCCTTGCAGAGCCTGTCGGGCTCCCAGGACCCCAAATACTGGGGTGCGGGGGCCTCTTGGCTAGCAACGTCATGAGCTCGTGGCCATAAAAGACTAGTGACTTGCCAGGAACACACAACGCCGGGGCACAGCTTGGATGCCCTGTTGTAAAACCCACTGGCCTCTGGGGCAAAGCTCTGGTTTACAGCTAGGCTGCAGGGAGGCCTGGTGAACAGGGAGTGGGCCTGGGAGTCAGGACTCGTGGGTTCCAGTCCTGGTTCTGCTGCTGAGTCTCTGGGTGACTGTAGGACAGGGGTCAGCAACCTTTCAGAAGTGCTGTGCCGAGTCTTCATTTATTCACTCTAATTTAAGGTTTCATGGGCCGGTAATACATGTTAATGTTTTTAGAAGGTCTCTTTCTATAAGTCTATAATATAGAACTAAACTATTGTTGTATGTAGAGTAAATAAAGTTTTTAAAATGTTTAAGAAGCTTCATTTAAAATTAAATTAAAATGCAGAGCCCCCTGGACCGGTGTCCAGGATCCAGGCACTGTGAGTGCCACTGAAAATCAGCTCGCGTGCCACCTTCGACATATGTGCCATAGGTTACCTACCCCTGCCGTAGGGAATGTGGCCTCGGAAGGAATTTGCCCATCTGTAAAATGGGCAGCCCAGCCCATATCTCTGTAACGCTTGCAGAGACTGAAAGCTAAAGTAGGAGCTAAGTGTTAAGCTGGTCCCTAAAGCCACTGCCCTGGCTGGCAGTGCAGGGTCCGGGGCTGAGCAGACAAGCGAGCCAGTTACGCCCCAGCTGGAGAGAGAACCTCCTAAGTGCAGCAGCTCCTGGCAGATGGAGCGAGAGCGCCCTGGCCACCTCCCAGCTGATACCCTTGTCTTTGTTCCCCTGCAGCATCTGGCTGGTGGAAAGTCCTGTCCGTGCCTCCCGTGTGGTCAGCAGGGGCCTGGGAAGAGGATGGGACAGACCCTATGGGAGCAGAGCTGATAGTAGGGGTAGGTGAGAATGTCTGTACAGCGCCCATATGATCAGGTATGTGGATAGAGAATTGCTCTTGCCTTTCACCTCTAGACCCACCCCCCCCACCAGGCTGAGCGGCACGGTTGATGACCGAGTGGTAGAGTGGCAGGAGGACGTGGGTTAAGAAGGAGCCTGGGGACCCAATGAATGTGGCCTTGGCTGGCTGGCCCGGCAGACAGCCCGTCCTGCAGTGGCGATTTCAGTGCCTGAGCTGCGACTTAGCACTGCAGAGCAAACAGCCCATGCAAGCTGCTGGCTTTGGTGATCTCTGAGAAGCTGGTATTTGGGCGCAGAAGTAGGAGATGACTTT
Organism: Chelonoidis abingdonii; assembly: GCF_003597395.2. NCBI lineage: Eukaryota > Metazoa > Chordata > Testudines > Testudinidae > Chelonoidis > Chelonoidis abingdonii. The sequence goes on from NC_133789.1 coordinate 1,721,792, forward strand.
TTGCCAGGATCCAATTGGTTTCTAAGGGCCTCCCCGTGGCACAGGGCCTTCCCGGCATGGAGCTCTGCAGTCAGGAGCCACGCAGGGTGGGGCAGAAGGATTTCATGATGCACCTGCAGCAGGCACCCGCTCACAGGGTCTTGGTTGGGAGTTGTATGCCAAACTGCAATCTGTGACTCTGCAGCCCTTCCCCCCATGGGCCGCGGAGCATGAAATCTGGCTCGTTGCTGTGCCCGGTGTGGGTCATGGGACCTCATGCCTGTGTCAGACTTATCCTTAGCGCCCACACCCAGCTTTGGTAACATGCATCGCAGGGGAATGGGAGGGGCTCCAGGCAGGTGCTGAGCAGGGAGTACAAATATCCCTTGTTCTTGGGTACGTCGGTGTCCCCTCCTCCCACCGCCCCACTCGCTGCCAACGCTCCCCAGTGCCTTCTGCTATTTTAAGTGGCAGCTAAGCCTAGTTCAAACCCTCTCACCCCTTCAACCCATTAGGAGGCAGGCAGGTGACATCTGTCTCTCTCCTCAGTGCCGCCTTCCCCAGGCTAATCCTCTGAACCTGATCCAAACCCATCAAACGTCCTCCCGAGCTGGCTTGGCCCAGGCCTGTACACGAGGCTCATTCCATTCCCCTGTTCCTCTCCATCTCTGGGCCAGGCTGGGGGGAACCTGGCTAATTAGCCCAGTAGGAAGGGAGCGGTTGTCAGTGATTGGAGGGATACAGCTGTGATTGATGCCGGCTGGGAATTGCTGGCTGGGGCAGTGTCTAAGCACCACGTCTGTAAAGCAGGCCTCCCGGGCACTTGCTGCTAGAGACCGCTGGGCCCTATATGGAGCTTTGTTCTTAGCACAGTACACGGAGCTTTCTCCTGCTCTCTGGGAGAAAGGTGGCTCAGGTGATGGGCAGATGCCATGCTTGGGAGGGATGTTGTACTTTTGGAAGTAGCTGGCTTGAGGGGTGAGGATTTTGAGTGGCTGCTCATCAGGTCAGATGGTGGCACCTGATCTAGCTCAGATGCCCTGACTGGGGAATCGTGGCAGGTTTTCTGCTTTGTTCGTTGCGGGAGGGGAAAAGTAAATATTTGGGACGATGCATGAACTGGCCCGTGCAAATGGAACGAGCTGGGTTAGCCTTGCTGAGTGCTATTGGTTTGGGGAGCATACGTGGCATTTGAAAAGCCCAAGGTCCCTGCCCCAAGGAGTCTAGCACAGTGGAGACAAGTAAGGTGGTGCTCCGACGCCAGTGGGTGAAGGGAGGCGTTGAGGAGAGGGGGGTAGGAGAGGAGGGTGCAGGGTGCCTGGGAAGAAGGAGCCAGTTCAAGGTGAAATGGGAATGACAGCCCAAAGGGGCGAGTGAGAGGAGATGGAGGGGGAGCTGACACAGACCGAGGTAGGAGTGGGAGCAGGGACGGGGCGATGGACTCACAGCATCGCATGCAGGTGGGCTGCTCAATGAAAGCTAGAGAGGCCAAGGACAGGTGACTCCAAACTGTGACCGTGGTACAGAGCAGCGATTCCCCTCTCCTGCGGAGCAGCCACTCTGATCAGCTATTCAGCTCATTCCTGTATCGATCCCATCTGTGGCACTGTTGATAAGATCTCGAGTGGCGGCTCGACTGCAGCCCTTCAAAGAGCTGTGCAATCGAGAAGCAGGGGGGACTGCTGCTCAAGTCTCTAACCCAGCCGCTTGTGTGGGGTAGTGAGAGGCACTGACTCAAAGGCAAGAAGGATGGAGCATTTAACAACCAAGTAACATCGCGTCTGGCTAATGGGGACCGTGTGTGAAATGCTGGCGAACAGCCTAAAACCTACCACTAGGTCATGCTGCCCCTCCCCGGCGCTTGCTGGAAGGACCTGAAAGCTCCTTTGCTTTTCTCCAGAATGCAAACCTGACTTTCGCACCTGGCTCTCGTCTCTCCTGAGACAGACCCACCTCCAGTCGGAGTCCTGCATCTCAGTCCTCTCTCCAGCAGGTAAACTAGCGCGGAGCTTTCTCCTGGCCCCACTGGACTCTCTCTCATGTAGGTAGCAGAGCCAGCTGGGCAGCGAATTGGCTGATGCCAGCTCCTGCGTCTAAGCAGGCTGCGGATCCTTTCACTTCCCTGGCTGGCGGTGAAGTTCTACCTCAAGTTACTAGCACGATCTTCCTAAATCCCAAAGCTGCTTAGGTCCTTAATCTGTGCGGAAGCCATTAACCCTTCCCGAGATCTTGCTAACCAGCTTTTCCCATGGGTCCTGGTGAGAGAGATTTTAAAAAACGCTTTGGGGTGGAGGACAGTCCTCCAGCCTGCAGCATTTCTCACCGCTGATGGGCAGCAGTTCCAGTCAGGGCATCAGCGCCTGGGTGGCTCCCTCTGGCTTCGTCCCTAATCCGTCAGGGATCCGTCACACCTGTCTTGCTCCGCCATCCCCTTCACTTTGTCTCTGAAGGAGCTGAATCCTTTGGCTCAGTTCGTGAAGCGCCAGCCCCCGAGTCGTGACAGTGAAGAGCGAGAATCCGTTTGTTCTCCCAGAGGGCAGAACCTTTCATGAACGGGGCTCCCCACTGCTAACCTACCACCTTCAGCTGCAGTAAGCTGGGCTAGAACGTTCCTCTCCGGGTACATGAGGGGAAACTGAAGAACGGGGTCTTGCCCAAAGTCTAACTGGAATGTAGTGGCAGGTCCAGGAAGTGCACTCAGGACCCCAGTGTTGCAGTCCTGCCTTCTAACCTCACTGCCGAAAGGGGTCCCCTCCACCTCACCCCATGTCTAGGCGAGTGCACTACATGCATGATGTCCACATGGATTCTGGCCCCACTGCCGCCTGCACGCTGAGTGCTTTTGTGTGTCTGTCTAGGCGTTCATCTCCCCCCTTCACTGATGGCTTAAGGACAGCGCAGAGGTAATAAATCCATTTGCTGGGGTGGGATGGGAATGGAAAGTCCTGAGATTCCAGAAATAGCTGGAATGTCCCGGGGTCGGTAATCAGTGTGTGAGCCATGGTATGTGGGCACCTCTGCGCACTGGCTACCTCATCCCAAGGGTGTGGCCGGACGCCTGCTTCTGTAACAAGGCGTACCCCGGCCTAGCAAAAACCTGGGCTTGCTGGATGTGATGTTATTGATATAATCTGGGACCATATAGAACATGATTGCAACTAAGGTCCTGTAGTGGCACCAAATCGTATGTAAAGGGGGTCATATAAGGTGTCTAAGACCAGGTTATGGCGTGGCTGGTTATGATTATGCTGTCTGGTGTCTGTATCTTTGTGTTGAAGTTATGAGTATTGGCTCGTTATATCTGTCTGTATTTTCAAATTTGTGCCTGTGTTTTGGAAACATCCCAGAAGTGGGTTGATAGCTTTCTAGGCTGTTGTGACCCATTAGGACCATCGGCTTACACAAATGACCCATTGAAGGAGGCAGATACGCCTTGTAACTCAGCAGTGTGCAGGAACTTGCCTGTGATCCAGACTCCATTTTGCTGTATTTTCACAGTAAGAACAAGAGGTTCTTACACCTGGAAAAAACTAAAAGGCTAATGCCTCATCTCCATCTTGTCTTCAGTCTCTTCTTACCTCTGGGGAACTTTGCTACGAACTGGAGCTCTGAACAAAGGACTGATTGATCCTCCCAGCTGTGGATGTACTCCAGAGACTTGTTTGAACCTGCAGTTTACTCCATCAAGGCTACAAGCCTGAACTAAGAACTTGCAATACTGTATGTAATTGATTCCATTTAACCAATTTAAACTTTCATCTCTATCTTTTTCCTTTATGAATAAACCTTAGATTTTAGGATTCTAAAGGGGCAGGTTGAATTTGGGGTAAGATTTGATGGTGATTTATGACTGGATTTCCTTCTGGGCTTGTTTTCCCTTGGATCGGGGAGAGAACCTTTTTTCTTTTACTGGGTGTTGGTTTTCATAACCATTCATCCCAGGATGGTGGCATTGTGGTTGATACTGGGAAACTGGAATGTCTAAGGAAATTGCTTGGATGTGGACTTGATGGTTAGCCAGTGAGGTGAAACCAAAGTCCTTTTTGTCTGGCTGGTTTGGTTTGCCTTAGAGATGGAGAAACCCCAGCCTTGGACTGTAACTGCCTTGTTTAAGCAATTGGTCCTGAACTGGCACTCTCAGTTGGGTCCCGCCAGAACCGCATCGTCACACTGGAGCAGCCTCGTTGTTCTCCAAAGCACAACCCCTTCCTTGGGCTGGTGTGAATCCCCCATGGAGCCTGCCTCTGCTGCGAGTGGGCGGTAGCCAGAGCGGCTGACACGCAGGGCCTGTACTCTGACAATGGTGTGAAAAGCAGCCAGGAACATCCTAACCCTTCTCCGCCCAACAGCCCCTCCACACTCCCCAACTGCGGCACGTCTAACGAATCTCTGGGGGGCGTTAATCCCGAGTGTGAGCATAGCAAATTGCCGTGGATTGAACAAGGGGGTTTGCATCCAACAATTCCCCTGCCGCCCCCCAAGGGAAGTAGGAAATATAATTGGCACGGCCTGGCCTGATCAGGTGGGACAAACATCAGCATATGGACGTAGATGTGGACACCATGTGAACTGAACAGCCAGCTGTGTTACAGGGCGCAGAGTCCTGCATGGGAGTCCAGCACTATCTGCCCACGCTGCCCGTGCTGCATAGGGGCACATGTCTGGCCCCGTCTGCCCTGCAGCAGTCACTGTGGGCACTCTTTAATGCACTCACGAAGGACCCAGCCATCCCATCGGGGAGGTTCAGTGAGTTGTCGCTGGCGCGTTCCACGTGTTTAACTGCTGGGGTGCAAACCCATTCCCTGGCGAGCTACGCTGCAAAGGCAGGAAGTGCTGGATCAGCTTTCAGCCCTGAAAGCACAACTGGGCAGGTGGTTGTAGGGAAATAATCACCCTTGTAATGGACCAGCTTCCCAAACAAACTGTCTTCCATCCTCTCTAAGTGATTGAACACCTGCCACTTCTATTTTCCCTGGCCCAGCTGCTCCTCTTCAAAGTGCTGGCCCGCCTGGAGCAGCCGCCCTCTGTCAAGCGCTCGTGGAGCAGATGCAGTGGTGACTGGGCCTTGTTAGAGGATGAAAGACTCCAAAAAGGAAGCGCCTGTTAGTTTTTGCTAACAGGGGCTTTGCTGTTTGCAGCAGAGACAGCAGCGAGTGTAAACTGCTTACAGGCGTGCAAAGGAATCTGTATTCCCAGGAGCACAGAGGTCTCCAAGGCAGAAGGGACCATTATATGGATTTAGTCTGACCTCCCTCGGGCCTCAGTGTCAACTCTCCTGCTTTTATCTCGTGTCTCATGGTAGCTGGTCAAGGCAGGATGAAATCTTGGCTTTTGTTCAAAAAGCGTTTCTAATACTGGCGATTGCAAAAGCAACGTGAAATGAACACAGCCAGAAGGCTCAGAAAGCAAAGACATGAACTCCAAACTCTTCTTATTGTTAAGCCGATCTCCTGATTTCCGGGGGGCCAGGATCCTGTTTTCTGAATGCTTGTGGGGTGGGGCCAGGCCAGAGATTCCGGCACTGAGCCCTGGAGCCCCAGCTTGAATGAGAGCAGCTCTTCTAGAGAGGCAGCAGTGGCTGGAATTCGGAAATGCCAGCTCCGAGGGTGCTGGTGCTGAGGGCTCGTGCTCCCCTCTCCGTGCATTGGGGTAACGACTGTCTTGGCCCTTGGGAATCACACGCTTACTTACTCCACTGGTCTTCGAAAGCAACGTCGCTGCTGGTGGCCTGCTGTGACGAACTGGGACTGTTCCTAATGTTTGCTCTGAATACTGTGTTGGTGCCTCAGTGTCCCCTAGGCAGTTCTTAAGTATCTGGCAGAGCAAAGGGCCAGTGCACCGGGGCAGAGGATGCTGAATGCTCCAAGGAGAGACCCAGGAGGTGAAGACGTGTGAGCTTCTTGCCCTGAACAAGTCTGCCTCCAAGGGAGAGGAGGCTCCCCAAAGTCCTGACTGGCTTAGTGGGGAGCAGTTCCAGAGCATCGCCCGGACTCCGTGACAACTGGTGGCAGCGGAGGGAGATACTGCACCCCGTGGATGGCGCTTCCTGCAGTAAGTGACTGGGAGCAGTAAAACAAAGGAGGGATAATGAGGACCAGGCGTGCTGAAGGCTGAGAGAGGAACGGTTTCAGGGGGCAGTTAACCTCTGGAGTGTGTGACCAGCGAGAAGGACTGTTGGAGTAACAGGGTCCCCCTGAGGACTGCAGTGAGCAGTCTCAGGGGCGGAGGAGCTTGCCGCTCGACCCTGGGGAGAGAGAAGGATTTTGCAGTAGCAGGGTTCCCTGGGGATTGCAGGAGCAGTCCCAGGGGCAGAGGAGTCTGCAGCTCGACCCTGGCAAAGAGGTGGTGATCACGAGAAGGGCTGGCACACCAGGGGTTCTTCCTGGAAACCATGGGGGAGCCAAGAGCACACAGGCCTGTGAGTCCAGAGCCACTTGGGAACGGTGAAGTGATGGCCTATCACCAGCTCCTTAAGAAGGACATTGTGATCCTGTGCACAAAGAGAGAGTTACGCATGGGGAAGTTCACCAAGGCACAGTTAATCGTGCAGTTGGAGGAGGAGGACCGCTCTGAGGAGCAGATTCCTGACCCAGATGGGGCTACAAGAGGATCTGGGAGCAGCTGGAGCAGCAGCCAGGCACTCCTGAGAGTCTGTCCCCACCAGACAAGGTCTTCACGATTGGGTTCCCCATCAGGGGATCGGAGACGGATGGGATTGGAGCAGAGCCTGAGAGAGCGAGAGGACCATGAGAGAGAGCAAGAGGCTGTGGAAAAGCTGCAGGAGAAGCAGCAGCAGCACGGACTGGTGATGGTGGAGTGGAGAGACATAGGGGCTGCCCAGGGGTCAGTGGGGAAACACGCCTGCAGGGGCGAGGCCCTGGGACAGAGGGAACTGTGGTGGTGCAGCGCAGATGCTGAGGGACTGTGGGACCTGGGTGAAGGTCCCTGGGGTGAAGCCCCTCGCCCTGCCTATGGCCCGGATCCCTGTGCAGACGCAGGAGGGGTCGGACTGGCTGGTCATTGGGGTTCTCCAGGATATCGCTGGGAGGCCCTGTTGGGGGTGACTGTCTCCCCTTGGGACAGGATCCGGCCCTGCTCCTGTAACTGGCCGAGGGTTTGAATTTAAATCCAGGGAACCAATTGGCTGGGATGGAAATGGTCAGTGAAAATGCAAATGACCTTGCTGGCAGTGGGGAGGGGCTGCTGGGCTCAGGATACCTGCCTACCTGTAACCAGCCCCTGGGACTGAGGGGAGGGAGAGATGCTCCCCGCCCCCTGCACACCGGAGAGGGGGCTCACGCTGGCTCTGATGCTGAGACCAGAGCAGAGAGCTCGCTGCCTGCCCCCACTGGGACAGCCAGGGCAGCGCTGAGCACGGGGGAGCTGAGACCCCAGCTGAGTGGGGGACACCCAGGCAAGGCAGGTCAGCTGCCAACCAGGTTTGCCTGGTCCAGACGTGCTGCTGGGAAATGATTATACAGCAGGGAGGGAGCTACCAGGGACAAGGCTCAGGGAGGCTGTGACCCCAGGCCCAGCCAGTGAGAGGGAGCAGGTCCCACTCCCTGCCCCAGCAGCTGAATCCCAGACCGAGCTGCACAGAGATCCCTCCTTGGAGAAGCTGAGGGAACTTGCTGGTCACAGCGCTGCAAACCCCCTTGGGGAAGGCTGCAGGGACAGAGTCCTGCGGGAGAGAAGGGATTCCTGTCCCGGGAATGGGCTCCCCAAGGGAAGTAGAACTGAGGGGAATCGGGAGGCAGCTGGTGGTGCCCCAGGAATCCACAGGGTTCTTCCCTCTCAAGCTGCTGGATGGGAGGAGAGTGAGGGGACCCTGGACCGGAAAGGGGAGGATTGGGAGGAGAAGGGAAAAGACCCCCTGGTGGATCTCTTCCCTGAGGTGGGAGCCAATCTCTCCCCATCAGGTGTTCCCCATTCAGAGTCACTGGGAAAGCAACCCAGATCCTGGAGAGAGAGGTCAAGGACATGCTGGCTTTAGATGGGATCCAGCTGTTTTACAGCCCATGGGCCCACCCATGGGCTGATCCCCAAGGGGGATGATCTGGTTTAGTGGGGCTATCAGGAAGCTTAAAGCCATCACAGCGTCCGATGCCGACCCCATGCCTAGGCTGGGGAGATTCTAGACAAGCAGAGGGGGATGGAGAACTTGGCCCTGGCAGACACTGATAACTTGTGCATCTTTAGCCAGACCTGGGAGGAACAGGTGTCCCAGGTGAAGAGGGGGCTGGGCTGCCTCAAGGAGGTGGGACTGACGGTAAAAGCTGGAAAGTATAAGATGGGGATGGCAGAGGTGTTGTATCTGGGCCACAAGGTGGGGAGCGGCTGCCCAAGCCCAGAGCTGGCCCAGGCCAAGATGGGGGCTCTTAACCAAGAGAGCCCGAATCGCAGCCCAGAGTGCTGGGAGAAGACCCTGTCCCAGTTTAAACCCAGGAGTATTGGGTGGCAAAAGGGTACAGCCGCATAAACCTTCCCACATGCGGCCTGCAAGTGCCATCAAGCACACTCAAGCCAAGAGAGGGCACAAAACTGGAGGGCCTGGTGTAACTCACACCAAGGAATGGGAGAGATGCTGGGGCATCCATGGGAACGTTGGTGGGTTCGAACTTCCCAGGTCACTGGCTGGAGTGACCTGGCTCAGTTCGGTCTCGAAGGGGGGAGAGATGTGACGAACTGGGACTGTTCCTAATGTTTGCTCTGAATACTGTGTTGGTGCCTCAGTGTCCCCTAGGCAGTTCTTAAGTATCTGGCAGATTGCAAGGGCCAGTGCACCTAAATGCCTGGCACTCTGTCTCCTAGCAACTGATGGCCTGGGCCCCTCCTCTGCAAAGGTGCCAACTGCAGGTGTTGGAGACAAAGGGATCAGGTGACCTCCTGGCCCGGGAAAGGAGCTGAGCAGAGAGGAGGGGCTGGAGGGGTTGGTTAGTCTGGAGCTGCCTGGGGATAAGGAGTGAAGTGCAGACGCTAGGGGTCTGGCTCACTGCCCCCAGAATGGACCCGGCCGAGGGGTCTGGTTCGCTGTATCTACAAGCTCTGTTTTAGACCTGTTCCTGTCATCGAATAAACCTCTGTTTTGCTGGCTGAGAGTCACGTCTGACTGCAAAGTGGGGGTGCAGAACCCTGTGGCTTCCCCAGGACCCCGCCTGGGTGGGCTCGCTGTGGGAAGCCCACGGAGGGGCAGAGGATGCTGAATGCTCCCAAGGAGAGACCCAGGAGGTGAAGACGTGTGAGCTTCTTGCCCTGAACAAGTCTGCTCCAAGGGAGAGGAGGCTCCCCAAAGTCCTGACTGGCTTAGTGGGGAGCAGTTCCAGAGCATCGCCCAGGGACTCCGTGACACCTGCCATGGCAATGGAAGAGGCCTAATGCAGCTGCTGTCGCCTCCAGCCTCACCTACACTGTCTTGCACCTCTGGGCGGAGAAGCACTGTAGACAGAGCCCGGCAAGAAGGGCCAAGTTCTTCCCTTCCTCCCTCTGAGGGAAGGAAGAAAACTTCGCGGGGTTTCCTGGTAGCCTTTCCCCAGCCTCCCTCGACTCTCAGCCACGAGCAGAGTGACTGCCCCTGCTCTGGAGCCTTCCTGGCAGTGGTTTGGGGAGGGGTGACTCTTCATGCAACACACTGTCAACCTGTGGAACTCCTTGCCAGAGGATGTTATGAACCCTATAACAGGGTTCAATAAAGAAGTAGATAAGTTCCTGGAGGACAGGTCTGTCAGTGGCTATTAGCCACGCTGGGCAGGGATGGTGTCCCTGGCTGCTGTTTGCCAGAAGCTGGGAATGGGCGGCAGGGGATGGATCACTTGATGATTCACTGTTCTGTTCATTCCCTCCAGGGCACCTGGCATTGCCCGCTTTCGGTGGACAGGACACTGGGCTACATGGACCTTTTGGTCTGATCCAGCTATGCACACGTTCCTACATCCGGGCCAAACAGCTGCCTTCATTGTCGGCTGATCCTTCTGACTGTGGTGCCTGGCTCTGTGAGAGAGAGAGGCTGAGGGGGGCTGATCCAGGGTGTGACCAGGGCTGCCTGCAATTGGAACAAGCCTGCTCAACATGCTGCTCGGTGTCTGAATGGAGCGGGGGTCTCCTTCCCCAGCAGCAGGAATCTCAGTATTTGGGTCTCATTGCAGGCCCCAGCCTAAGAGGTTGGGATCTGGCTGCTGAGAATCACAGAAGTAGCCCAGAGTTGGCCGGGCCCTTGTTTGGCAGTTTTCTGGCAGAGGCTGGTCTGGTACTGTCTCAGTTGGCGTGGTACGTGCTTTGTGCTGGCTCTGGTGGAGGGGTCGGATTAGCAGCATTCAGAGCTTGCAGGGATTTTGGGACCATCTGCCAAGCTAGACCCCACAGCACTGCTTTGCCATGAGCCTGTCCCTGCCACGCTGGTGTAAGTCAGCACGCACGCATGCGCACACACAAACACACACACCCCCTCCCCACTGCAGGGGCAGGGGGTTGAGCCCTCTGCAGATTTTCCTGTGTTTTTTGGAGCAGTCACTGACGGCTGCCTAAGGGAGCGAGCGGGGTCCGGATCCTGCAGAACCTCTGAGATTAACAAGTCTTAGCGCGCCACTTGGTCCCGTCCGGCCTAGCAACCTTCCCCCTTTCCTCCTTTAGCCAAGCCCTGCAACCTCTGCTCCCTTGTGGCCAAATGACAGGGCTGGGTTTAAATAGCCGAGGGTGATTCACAGGGTATTTAACACGGTCAGTGGCACTCGCTGGGTATTCTAGACACCCGCTGACCACACGGAGCGGGCAGCAGTAGGTTCATGTCGCTAATCGCCCACCCAGCTCAGAGGGAAGAAGAAACGCGCCAAGAAGGCTGCTGGTGCGATTGCTGCCCAAGCGTGAGTCTCTGCTCCGTGTCTCGCCGCTGTCAATATTTCGTGACCTATTTAGCTCCGCCGGGCTGAGCTGTGCGCCGTGACATGCGCCATGTGGGTTGCTATGGTGCCAAGTGGCTGGGGAGAGGGAGCTCAAGGACCAGCCCAAAAGGTCTGTCTGCACGGCAGAGCTAATACCAGCTCTTACCCGGGTGTTGTCTCCACCCACCCACACAAACCCACTGACTCAGGTGTGATGCTCTCAGCCTGTCCCAGGAACAGGTGCTTCTCTCCCTCGGGCCGGGCCGGGCCCCCCGCCTGCATTGCTGTGAGTGCTGATGCTCCTCTACTGCTGTCCCTTCCCCGCATGTCCAAGACAGATGCGCTCTCCTGCTATTCCCAGGGTGGCTCAGCTCAGTGCAGCTCAAAGCCTGGCCAACGCGGCTTAAGGGGGAGGGCAGTGGTGCTGGCTGGGTGTACAGTCCGGTTAATTGCCATGGCCTTAAGCCCAGACTCTGCCTGGCTTCCCCAGTGCTGAGCGCTGGGATGAACCTAGACACACGTTACTGTTGATATTACAGTGCCAGCAGCAACTGGGGCCCCACCGCGCTTGGTGCCACACAAACACCCCCGGAGACTTGACAATCTAAATAGACAAGGGGTTGGAGGGGAAATTGAAGCACAGACACAGGAACGGACTTGCCCAAGGTCACACAGCAGGTCAACGGCAGGAGACCAGGGTTCTGTTGAAGGCTCTGAGTCCCAGCTCAGTGCATTGTCCACGTCTGCTGCACTCAGGCTGTTTCTGAATTCTCCACCCCCAACCCCCTGGTTAATCTTGGTTTTGCTCCGTCCACACTAGCGATGGCGGGAGCCCTAGCCTAGGTGGACTGCCATCGCTCTTTGCAGCACCACAGCCCACCGTCTTGTGCCCACTGGCTGGGGTGATGCAAGGCCAAACGTTGGATCTGCGGCTCATTTCCACGGGGGCTGCCCATGCTGCGAGGGTCAGTGGAGATGGAGCAACATTGGCAAGAGTGGAGATTCCCCTGGTCGGGGCAGGTGCACAGAAATCCACCCTGGTGCTCAGAGCTGAGTGGGAATCACAGCAGTCTTGCATCCCAGGAGCGAAGCATAAACCAGCGCAGCCTGCAGACATCTCTGCAAGGAGGTCCCTGTCACTACTGGGAGGTGCCCTGATGTTAGAGACAGTGGGGGTATAAAACCCCAGACAGACTGACAGACTCCCCTGCAGAGTGGTACAAACTGCCCCTTCCCTTCGTGGGATGTGATGACCCCTGGACACTCCTCACAGGTTCACTGTTCGTAGAAAAACCTTGTGAGGCCTCCCAGCGGGGACTCTCATAAGAGAAGCAGTAACACGGCATCCAGGGACCTCGTGGGAAGCTTTAGGCCTCGTTCACCCCAATCCTTTGCAGAGGACAAGCTCCTGCTTTCGACTGGCTAACGTGTGGTATCTTTGTCTCGCCTGTCTCCTGCCCGGCTGCCAGGGCTGGCTCTATGCTGTTTGCAGAACTAATGTTGTTAGAACAGCCAGAAACCAGGGCTCAGGGTGAAGTCTGAGTCCAAGAAAGAAAAACGTATATTTGTCTCCCCTGCTCATATGACGGCTGTGTCTGCGTCTCTTCCATGAGGAGTTCTGTACAACGGAAAGGCCGTGCTAGCTATGCGCAGGAACAGAGCAGGCCAGATCCTCGGCTTCTGGAAGTGACTGTGGGGGACAATTACAGCAGAGGCTCCTGGGCCCCCACCAAGATCAGGGCCCCACTGCACCTAGGAGGAGACCGTCCCTCCCCCCAACAAGCCGACAAGACAAAGAGCGGTAGGGCTATCATTCCTGTTTCCCAGCTGGTGGGCTGAGACACGGAGAGGTGAAGTTATATAGGGAGGCTACGTCTCGTAACTTCCTGGCAGCTTGAAGCTTGGATTTAGACAGCATACAGGACTGGGACATGGGAGCCCTGGGTTCTGTGTCCCGCTCTGTCGCTGACCTGCTGGATGACTTTGGGCAAATCGCTTCCCCTCTCTGCGCCTCAGTTTCCCCACCTGCAAAATGGGGATAACAATACTGACCTCCTTCGTAAAGCATTTGGGGAGTGATAGCTGCTGATTTTTAGCTTTTCACCCCACTCCGTTCTGTGTGCATCCCAGTTTGGTATTGTAGGGTTGAGCAGCTGGGTTGTCAATGCCAAATTGTAGGATTATTCTTGCGTGGCAGGGCTAGGGTTATCGTGGCAGTCCTTGAACAGAGGTGATCACAAACAGCATGCAGGCAAGTGTCTCTCTTTTTGAAATCTGAGCCCAGCACTGTCCAGGTCCAGGGAAGCAGCTCTGCCTTATGGCCTGACTCCAGTTCGAGAGAGCCAACCCTCCTGCTGCCTGCTACAGCTCCCTCCCCAGAAGAGATGCATTGCACAAGTAACAAGGATGCACTGTGTTTTCAAAGTCTGTATGCTGCTCGCTACGAAAACCCCTGTATGTAGGTAACAGTGCCTTCTGCTGCCTCCTGCCTTAGCATTGTGGCCAAGCTGCTCAGGAGAGCTGGGGTGCAACACATGTGATACATATTTACTGGAGAGAGAGCCCAGGGCTTCTGCAGCAACCCCACGGCAATTAATGGAGCTAGGGTGAAATTCACCCCGGCCAGCAGGAGCCCTAGGCACCACTTCTAGCCCAAGTGGTACTAAAGCCTTGAGCTGCCAGCGCTGCAAGAAGAGGTGTTAATCCCCCGCCCCCGGCTAACAGAGAGCAGCCTGGAGCCCCCTGGTTGTTAAATAGATGGGGGAAGGTTTCTACCTTTATTTCTGCCTCCCCCCAAGCAGTGCAACTTTAAAATAAAAAATGAGAAACAAAATTTCATGCACTAAATATCAGGGCCTGGGATTCTGCAGAGACCTGGCTTTATAATTGGATCTGTCAAAAACCCGTCACACTTAATGCGCAGCTGTCAACAAGACGTGTTGTTACTTGCTGCACTTCAAGGATGCTTTGCTTCCCCTCGTCTTCCCGGTGACACACCAGCGTGGAGTCCAGCACGGATTGCCCCTATGCTGGGTGCCCCTAGCCAGCCCCTCCCATCCTGGAGAGACACATCCATCACATTAATTCCCTGCAAACTGGGCTTGAAAACAGTAAGTCCATCCTTCCCCACAGAAAACCTCTTGTTCTCGCCTTAGGAATCACCTGCAATCGGAGTGTTTGGCTAATTGGCTAGATCCTCCGCTGGTGAGAATCAGCAGTGGTTTCAATGGCGCTATCGCAGTTTAGACAGCTCAGGATCTGGCCTGTGATTTTAGAATTGCATATAAGGGGCGTGTTTGGGTAACGAGCCAGCTCCTCCACTGGTGTAAAGGGCTGGAGCTCCGCTGAAGACCAAGCCCGTTGACACCAGGTGGGGATCTGTCCCAATATTTCCACTCTCCAGTGTGCTACTAATAGGGTGACCAGACAGCAAGTGTGAAAAATCGGGCCAGGGTGGGGGGTAATAGGAGCCTATATAAGAAAAAGCCCTCAATATCAGGACTGTCACCCTAGCTACTAATATTTCATTTTCCTCCTGAACTTAGCCAGGGTTCTGCAAGTACGCTGGGCTGCCCTGAAGGGATGGGTTACCATAATGCTGTCTTATTGATCCTTTGTATAAGGGGGGAAATCTAATTTCCGAAATCAGCCACAGGCCTGGATCTTTCCCCAACCAGCCACTGGAGATAAAAAATGTTCGCAAGCCCAGCTCCTCGGCTGTTGTAAATCAGTGTGACTCTGTCAACATTAGTGCACGTGAGCTCCATTGACTTCAACGGTGTGACAGTGATCTGCACAGCTGGGTTGGGCCAGATGTGCAGATGTGACTCTCTCCTCTGCACAGCTCTGAGCTTCTCCCTCTGACCTCCATCCTACAAAAATGCATCTTAACTTTAAGCACATGTGATTTCAGCAGGACGACTGGTTCTCAATGTTAAGCATGTGTACTCATCTGACAAAGTGGGTATTCACCCACGAAAGCTTATGCTCCAATGCATCTGTTAGCCTTTAAGGTGCCACAGGCCTCTTTGTGACTGGGGAATGTGTTACTCGTTCCTGCCCGGGCCCAGCTACGGACCGCAGGAGTTGGTGCGGCCCCAGCTACAGCGCTTGGTTCTTTAGCTTACTCTGTAGCCGCTTGTCCCTGGTCGTTCCCCGAGTTATGCATGGAAGTGTTTGCAGGATTGGGCCCACACCCAGAGTGCAGACCCAGGACCTTGTTGTCCCCTGCCCTGCAAGTTGTGTTGGCTTTTGCAGCCAGGAGTGTGAAATGCACCTGCATGAGGCGGTGGAGTTCTAGATTGGGGTGATTCCCTGAGGCCTTCCAGTCTGACTTGTCCTTCCAAACCTCAGTGAAAAGCCATGTCCCAATTGCTTTCCAGCTCCAGAACCTCAACTCCGGTTGCCAGAAGAATTCCAACACCTGAGCGCGTTCGGAGTGTGAATACTCTCGCCTGGCATTGTCCCTCGAGCAAGAAAAGACTCCACCGTGAGCTGTGTTACCCATTCATACACCTCGCTACATGATCCCTTCCTCCATGCTCCCAGGCCACCTGTGTCTGACGCCATCTCTCCCAGTTTGTTGTGTTTTACGTATCTTTTAAGCACAACAGGGCAGGAATGTCGCCTCTTAGTTGTGTGTAGCAGGCCACGCACACCCATGGCGCTGTGTCCGTGGGGCTGGGAGCTGATTAATGCACACAGATGTGCCCAGGACCTGCACAGTGTGACTGGTTTAGGACTCTGGGATGGGCATTATATTGCACAGCACCAGTGAGCTAAAAACTGATACTCTTGCGGCGCAGCTCCTTGCCAGCTGGGCTAAAGGACGCAGGCAGCAGGGCCCCAGAGCCGTTAATCTGCTCCTCAGGACTGTCGTATAGCTGGGACCAAACCAGCAACGCAAGCTCAGCAGAGTTGTAGCATGTATAAGTGCTCTCTGTCACGGCACTGGTCAATCCCTTGGTTCGGCCCAGCCGAGGTCAGGGCCATGGTACGGGGCACCGAGCATGCAGCTGCTGAGGGACAGTCCCTTCCTGAACAACTTACAGTTGAAACAGATAAGACAAAGGGTGGGTGGGGAAACTGAGGCAGGGAGAGGGGAAGTGATTTGCCCAAGGTCTCCCAGCAGGTCAGTAGCAGAGCTGGGGACAGAACCCGGATCTCCCCGCAACCAGGGCCCTACCCACTGGGCAAGACTGCCTCTCCAGATCTTTAGTGGAGTTGGTTCAAAGCTCATGGTGGAGCTTACACATGGTTTTGCAGAGGCCAGGCTATTTTGGGACCCTCTCAGGTTTTTTCCTGCCATGGGAGTGTTGTTACAAACCCAGTTTTGCCTGGGGCTCTGCATCTTCAAACATTGCTGCGCCTGTTCTCGTGTCATCACCCAGACAGGTTCTGCCAGCCCCGAGGACCCACGGAGCGAAAAGGAGGCTAAACCAATAACCCTCTGAAGGAGAGGAAATGAGATCAGAGAGAGGTGTGCCCGGAGCCTTCCTGTCGGGAGTCCTTCTCCTAGGGTGACCAGACAGGGGTGAGGGGAATAGGCACCTATATAAGATAAAGCCCCAAATATCGGGACTGTCCCTATAAAAGTGGGATGTCTGGTCACTCTCATTTCTCCGTGCCAGATCCCCTTATGATATGCCTAGGACCATCCTATCTCCCCCATGCAGCAGCTCCAGCAGGATTCCTGCATGGGGGATCTGAGAGGCGCACACCGTGAAGTGTGCATCGCATCTGGCCACAACTTGTTCAGCCCGCTCATCTTGTCTGTTTCTAGCACGTAAAGGGTTGCATCGTTTCCCTGATCTTGGCCTCGGAAAAAGTGACTGGGTCAAACATGCATTGACAATGCTTGTGCCATCCTGAACCGCTCCCGAGGTCTGGCTTTGTCCAGGTGAGGCTGGGAGCCATAAAAGCACTGTTGTGTTTTAAACAGGGTTGCGGTAATGGTTGAACCTGGGACCCTCAGCACGTAGCCCTTCTGCTCACATGGTAGAGAGAGCTCTCTTTAGCTGCTAATAGTAGCAAGTGGTTATCCTCTCAGGGAACCCATGTTGGTTCACTGCATGTGTGTCCTTGGGCAAATCATTCATCTCGCCCCGTGCCTCAGTTTTTCCAGTTGTGTAATGGGGCTAATGAGACCTGGCTACTCTGCAGGGGTGTTGGCTGAATGCGCATACAGCACTGAGGGGTGATTATAGGAAGAGGGAGAATTACGTTACAGCATGATGGGCCGGTGTCTCAGGCCCTGGCCTCTGGCTTTGCAGGCTGAAATTACATGTCGGTGCCTGGTTTGTCATTTCAGTCGGGCGCAGCCATGGGTGTGACATAAATCTCCCCCGCCAAATTGCACCCACAATTATTTTTTGCCTGCCCGAATGGCAGCCTGCTGGAAAGCATGTTATCCTGCAGCTGCCATGCTCTCTGGCTGGCTATCCGCCTGCGCCTGCCGCGGGGGTCTCCTCAGCCCACTTGGTGCTGCACCAGACACATCCCTGCCCTGGACGGCTTGCAGTTGTAGCTGCAGAAGGACTGGGAAGACACAGAGAAAGGGAGTCACAAAAATCCAGTAATCTACAACCCTAGTCATAGTTTTTTGTGTGCTGGGCAGGGAGGGACCCTGCCTCCTGACTGACTGTGTGCGTAGAGATGCTAGTGGGCTTTGGGGCATGGTATTGGTGATAATCTGCCACCTTCAGGGAACCAGAACAGAACGGTGGGTCGTCTAGGCCAGCATTCCTTTTCCTACTACGCTATGGAGCTCTGGGCCAATAGTTCTCCTCCTGCTCTCGGTCCCTCTAGGCTGGTACCCAGCTTCCTGCCCTCTTGGAGAAGAGTGCTCGTCCGTCCTGTCCGCCAAAGCATCAGCAGTAGCACCTTGAGAGGTGGGCAAAGCCCCTCTGTGTAAGACCATCGGGCCAGTGCAATTCCATCTGCACCGCCTGCAGACTGACACCCCCAAGCCTGTGGATTGGACAGATCTCCCCAGCTTTCTGAGCTCTCTTCCTGTCACTGCTCACCCCACAACCGTTACAGCGAGGGATGCTAGTCCTGCAGCGAAAGCATCAGCAGTCCTCATCCCGGGTGCCCCATCTGATGTGCCATGATCAGCTGACCTCTGATGTGACAGGACTACAGTAGGGACACACTTAAGGCTCTTCTTGATGTAGCTTCAAATACATAACAAAATTCAGCAATGCAACAGTTCTTAGCAGAAAACGGGAGCCCGAGAGATTATCCCGGAGCTAGGGAACAGCTTGACCACTCCATGGAGGTGGCAGCTGTAGTGTTTTACTTTGCAGGTGCTATTCACTGCTTGTGGGTCCAAGCTGATGTAGACTTTTCTGTTCAAAGGACCTTGCTGTCCCTTCCTAGCAGCCTGGGTTGACCTTCCGGGGTGATTCATTGACAGGTGCTACTAATTAATCAAATACTTGCACCGTGGTGTGAGACGTGAGGACAGTTCCCCAGCAAGAGTCCTTCTCAGATTTCTCTCTTGCTATTTTTTATTTTAAAGAAACAATTCTCTCTGCAGATCAGTTTGGTTCCGTGTCTTTCCCCTGTGTTCTGCATGAAGGAAGGGAAAGGCCTGTACATAGTGCATGCACACACACGTGTGCCCTCCCAAGAGTGTTCACCAGCACCACTTCTGCCTCCGCCATTAGGGTCTCTGCAGCGTTCCCAGCCTGGGGGACAAGACATCTGCCTGGGGACTGAAACCCTCACAGTTTTAAATCCAGGGTCACAGGCTCGAGTTCAATGTGAAATTCCACTTTCATATGTCATAGCTCTTCACAGGTCCTGTCTTAAACTTGCATGTCCAGGAGGAAGGCAGGCCTGAGCTTCCAGAGCTCTTGGTTCGGTTCCTGACTCTGCCATAGACCCCCAGGGTCACTTTGAGCAAGTCACTTCATTTCCCTGGGCCTCGGTTCTCCCTCTGTAATGAGGAGGGGAGAGTTCTCTCTTCCCTGTCCCTTTGGACTGGAAGCTGTTTGGGGCAGGGACTTTCCCTCACTATGCATCTGTGGAGCACCTGGCACATTGGGGCCCAGTGTCAGTACTGTAATATAATGGCATCTGTCTCATCACCACTGCGCTGTCCCCGTGGTGTCTTAGCTAAGTGCATGCAATTTCTCCACAGTGCTGCCCCATGCTGTGTCAGGGCTCCTACTGTCTGCACCAACTGGTGATTTTTAGCAAAATTGTATTAACATTTCTAATGGCCCTTTTCATGCTTTAGACAAGAGGACAAAATTCTGGGCACGTCAGTGGTTTTTGCTAGTAAAGATGAAGCGTGTAACACAGAGACGTCTAAGTGCCGATTATGCATGTGACAGATCCAATTTGTACTTTCTAGCTCTGGAGCCGTGAGTGCTTAGCAGATTTTTTTTGGTGTGTGTGTGGGGGGGCAGAACGTTTTTAATGTGTTCCTGGAAATTCTTTGAAGTCCTTTACTTTCCACAGCCTCTATGCAAAGCCTGGCTATGCAGGGGGACTTGTAGCTATGGTGCTGCTGGGTGGGTTTTGTGGTTTTTTTCCCCGTGAGATATGGAATGTTGCTGGATATTTGGCTAATCTGAAATTCAGGGCTGGGTCTGCCAGGATTCCATCTCCTCCACTGCGTGCTCCACATGGGAACCAGACAGGGAGCAGGGAATGGGGTCCAGTGAGTCAGAGCTAGGGAGCGGGAGCTATATTTTCAAAAGTGGCAAGCGGGTTTGGGTGCCACGTTGGGCCTTGATTTTCAGAAAGGGCTCAGCACCTGCCTTCTGAGACCCTGACCCCTTAAGGTGTCTTTGAACAGAGCAGCAACAGTTGAGATGCCCCAACTCGCTAGCCATTCTGAAAAACTTTAATTCCCTAGTTCCCAATTTCCCCTAACTTGTGCCAGGGCTCTGGGCTATTCCTAGCTCTGGAGTCTAGAGTAGTGGGCTGGGAATCAGGACTCAAGGTTCTCTGGAAAGAGAGTGGGGTCTACTGGTTAGAGTCTGGGCTCCTGGGTTCTGTTCCAGCTCTGGCAAGGGAGTGCAGTCCAGAGGAGTGAGGCGTCACCTCTGCTTGCTTCTACTCCTAGCTTTGTCACCGATTCACTGTGTGGCTTTGGGCAAGTCATTTCTCCTCTTTGTGCCTCAGTTTCCCCATCTCCCAGTTGGGAAGTGGAGGCGTCACAAGGGGGATGTATCAGACTACGACCGTAAAGCAGCTCCATTGCTGAGTGAGGTGGCAGCCAAGCTAGGTGCTGCTGTGAAGCATGGATGTGTGGTTCCATTTGTCACCCCAGCAATGAAAACCTTGTTGCCTGTATTTGATTAAAGGCCACAACACGTGTTACCTTTTGATTCCTTCTCTTTATTTATTTTTTTCCCTTCATTTGTCCCTGGGAGATGAGCGTTGGTCTGGAACTTCTTAGTCACAAAGCCCTAACCTCTCGCGCATTCTTGCTATCTGAGAAATGAATTATTAATGGTGCATTAAACAGAGCCTGGAAAGGGGCCCCGGGACACTGATAATCAGGAGCTAATTGAGGAAGAAATGAGATACCGCTCCCATCGCAGAGTGAGGAGCATGCCGCACTGTGATACCAAAGGTGACCCTGCTGCAGTGGCAGGGCTGCCAGCACCGGGCGAGTTGCTCACAAACTATCGCTGATGGGCCAAGGGCACGGGAGGATGGGGGAGACATTCTCTTCCTGGCTCTGGGATTGCATTCAAGCTTCCTCTTCCCTGCTTTAATCATTAGCCCATGCTCCTGGCCCAGAACTGGGCTAGAACTCAAGAAGATCGAGGTGAAACGTAAGCTGGCTCTGGGGGAAACGCTGCCTGCCAGTGAGATTTCATCCCATGGTGAAATCCTTCCCACAGGAGGGGCGAGGAACCCCATCTCTGGAGACATTTTCAACAAACCTCGATGAACGATAGGAGAATGCGCTCTGGGGCACAGTCCTGCCCCAGATGGGGGGAAAGAGACTGGGACTTTCCTGCCTCTCTAACGCTGGTGTCCCAGATCCTCGGCTGGTGTAAACCAGCAGAGCTCCCATAGTGTCGGTGGAACGACACCAGTTCACACCAGCCGAGCCGGGGAGCTGGATAGACAGCACCTGCCCTACCAGGATTCCCAGGCCCAGAATGTGTTGCTCAGCGAAGGCCAGAAAGAAATATACGCAAAGCTGGTGCCTGCCTTCCTACACGACAAGACCTTGAAACAGTTTGGGGGCAGATGAACAGTTGGTTTTAATCACTCCACACGCACACACGCTCCACCCCACCCATGAAATGAAATCCACAAGCTCAGCGAGGTTTCGGTCCCTGCCCTCCAGACCATCCCTTAACAATCTGCAGTACAGACCGCAGCGAGCAGCAGGGAATGTCGGCTGCTAATCGGAGGGGTGGGAGGCGAGCAAGGGGGAAGGCATGGAGCCCCCCCCTGCTATGTTTAAAGCCTCAAGCAGCCCCCTTCCTGCTGCAGAGAACAGGCCAGAGCAGAGATCCTTCACCAGGAACTGCAGGAAGGTACTGCCCAAAGCTTTCCCCTACCAGCCTGGTCATGATGGCGCCTGAGTGGCAAGAGACTTCTGCCACTTCTGGAGAGATGACGATTGTCATGTGTGGGTGTCATGGTACAGCAGTGAGCAGCCCCCCCCCCGCCCCGGCACACACGCACACGCTTGCCAAGGAAGTTCATGAGCGGGATCCTGCAGCAATGGAAACCCACCTGCCCCTGAGCCATTCTGGTTTGAATTCCACTCTCTGGGAGGGTAACCCCCATAGCCAGCCCTCCCAGCTCACGAGCCCCAGCCGACCTCTCCTTGCTCCCGAGGAAGGATGGAGGCAGCGCTTCGGAGTCTCCATCCCTGAAGCCATTCTCACCCCTGACCTCCATAGGCTGCAGCCGAATGTGCCTGTCTCTGCTCTGGGCAAGGCTTGGGCTTTGTGTCCCCAAGCTTCCATCTCTGCCTGCCGGTCACTGGGCCTATATTTGCTGAGACTTGGCCTGGGAGTCTGTGTCTGGCAAGGGAGAACACCAGCGAGGAGCGAGGCCCCGGTGGCATCCGGAGAAGCCGGCCTGTAGGAAGTTGTCAGGAGTATCACCGCTCTATATGTAGATTAGCCTTTTCCATTATTCATACGGGGGATGCATTCTAATAGGCAGTGGAATGATGAAAGCAGGAGGGTAATTGGGGCCAGAGAACGCTCTCTCCAGATCTCCGGGAAGGACACACAGCTTTACGGTGAGAGTAAGAGTGACGCTAGGATCCAACGTGCCTGTGAGACAGACAGACCGACCCACCCCTGCTGCAGCCAGCTAAGCAGCAGGCAAGTTATTTCTGAGGCCCAGTAGACTGCAAACTTTTTGCTGTCACTCCCTGATCACTGGAGACAGAGTGAGCCGCTGGCGCTGGGCCAGCTCGGCCCTGTTCTCGTCCTGTGCAGGACAGGGCTCAGCGAGTGCATGCTCCCATCTCTCCCAGAGGCATGTGCTAGTGCCAGTTTTGCACTGAAGCAGTTAACCCCTTGCAGGGCACAGGTGGAAATATCAGTGATTAAACCAAACTGCAGGATGAGGTAGTGAGCCCTGCCTGGCTGACCTGCGGAGTCAGGATGCGTTGCGGGCTGCATCGTAAGAGGAAGATGCTGAGCTTCCGACCAGATGCAGAGAGGACAGGCACAGAAGAGGGAACCCTCTGGCCAGTCCAGTGCCTGCGCAGCACATGCTAACTGCTGGGAGCAATGTGTCCAGCCTCACCAGGAAAGAGAGCTCGGCTGCAAAGGAAGGACTAAAACTGATGCATGCCAGAGACTGTGTTGTTCTGGAAGGGATCACTGGAGCTCATGATCTGTTGCAGGTGGCCTAAGGCTGCCCCAGCGGCTCAGGGCAGTGCCCTGCCACGCTCCAGCACCCTGCATTCTGAAATGCAGCTACCTGGGCAGGAGCAGGAGGATGTAGGTGGGTGCTCAGCACCCAAATCAGGGGCCAGATTTTCATCGGGCCCAAGGGACCCAGCTCTCTTTGGAGCCAACGGGAGGGCCGTGCACTCGGCACTTCTGCCAATCAGGCCTTTTCAGTAGGTGCCCGCTTGTGGCTGTTGTATTCAGAGGAGGCTATGACAGGGGAGCACCTGCAGGCTGGAGCATTGCATGCTGGGATCAGTAGTCGCCTCTGTATCAAAGGGGGGGCTGCCATCTATAATTTAGAACTTCAGGTTCCCCCTTGTCTGTCTGATTCCTACTTATTCCCTCACTTCCTCCCTCCATCTCACTTCAGTCACCTCTCAAAATACCGTGAGGTTCAGCATCTGCGGGTTCCCGTGCCAATCAGTTCACAGGGCAGCATGCCTCCCTCGCCCAGCGTCTGGCCGATACTGCCACCTGTCCATCCACACTGACATTTTAAACCAACCCAGCCCAACCCAGGCTCTCTGTGAGGGTGCTAAAGCAATGTCAGAGCTCAATGGCAGTGGGGGTCTGTGGGGAGGGGAAGCAGGTATTGTATACATCATGCATTTACTGCTCCCCTGCAGAATGTCCTCCTTGCATGCTGTGCTGGCCTGGGCAGCAGGAGCCACCAAGCAGCAGCGTTCGGGGAGTTGTCTCTTCCGGGAAGCTTGGAGAACTAGCTTGAATTTTGCCCAAGAAAACAGGTTCTAACTCATTTATCTTTTGCCCCTCTCCAGCTAGTCTTTCATATGTTTGGATTTTTACAGAAATATTCTCCTGTCTTTTCAATTCACCTGCATCCCCTTCGCATAACCCAGGTTTGGAAAGGGACAGTTCTGGCCAAATTCTGCAGTTTTCACGCAAGCAAAACTCGCCATAGATGCCAAGCTGTGTCTTTGGGTGACCTGTGACTGATTGTTTAAAGAGCTGGGCCCTTCCCCGCGATCAGCCCTGTAGTTAGATGTTCAGCTGCATGTGTGTGTTCTCCCTGTGTGCTGCCCCAGCCCTACACAGACAGCCGGCACAGCAGACCTCGAGTGAACCACCTAATTACCTTAAGATCCGTTAAGGTACGAAGGCACCGGGCCAGGTCTACTGTCAACGAAGCAGGATAATAGCCTCTGGCATACTCTGCGAGGAGACTTAAGACCTGTATGCCTGTGACAGTGGACGCAGCTCAGTGAATGGCGGGATTTTCCATTCCCCTCTTGGCTGGACAGAGATACTCCCTCTGAGATACATCTTTATACGCGGAGACAAGCAAGTTAATACTGCCTCTGATGGTTAGTTACTGCCTCCTGGTGTGGCTAGTTATTACCCATCACCTTGTACACGTTGGTTCGATCAAAACATCTCTGTTATGTACTGTCATCCTGACCTTATCTTTTAGGAGGGCTCAGTGTGTTCCTGTTACCCTTGGGGAATGTGTCTGTACCATCCTTGATATCAGGATGTTCTGCTACCACTTGATAGCGGGATGTGTTTGCGTGAGCACTCTGTGCCTAGCACTTCTTAGGAATGTGTGTTTCTGCATTATCACCCTGTTCTTGCCAGAGTCTGTGAGCAGGTCTTGCCTCATACCAGGCCTCTGATACAAGGGCTTATAACTCAGACTCTCTTCCTACTACAGGCCCGAAGTACCAGGTGCTGGTTTCTCTCCAGGTCAGGCCATTCCAAGGGCCCTGCAGATTGTAAAGCAGTTGCTGGAAGGGGGCTGTTGTGAGGACTGTAAGGTGTTCAGGGAATACAGGAGTGAAGGGAAGATGTTGCTAAACTGGATTGGAACATAGGGATGGCCAGAGCCACTCAGCCCTATGCTGCATGGGAGGAAGGATAGCTCAGTGGCTTGAGCATTGGCCTGCTTAAACCCATGGTTGTGAGTTCAATCCTTGAGGGGGCCACTTAGGGATCTGGGGCAAAATCAGCACTTGGTCCTGCTCGTGAAGGCAGGGGGCTGGACTCAATGACCTTACAGGGTCCCTTCCAGCTCTGTGAGATAGGTATATCCAGACTGCTCTGCCATCTCTAGCAGGGGCCCATCCCAGCTGCCCTAGACAAGGGTAGAGAACCCTGTAGGGACAGGAGAAATGGCCTAGAGGAGAAACTTCCTACCTCCTTTTGTTAGAGGTTGAAGTCAGAGGGTTTAAAGCCAAAGTTCATTCTTTATTTAAGGCAGACGTCACTGGGGACCAGCTCTGTTTGTTCCCTTTGCCTTGGTTTCCTGGCTGGTACAGGTGAGTACCACCTGATCCCAGAGAAGCTGTGAAACCAGCAGGCACGACTGTGCTTTACTAAAACACGCCGACCCCAAGGGGTGATTTCTGTGGCTCACCCCTGGCTCTGGTGCTCAGGAGCGCAGGAACACCAAGGCACTTAGCAGGAAATGGCTGTATTAATCACACAGATACGGCGAGGCAATTGGAAGCAATCTATCCAGACTGAACTCTCTAGCACTCTTAATGAGCTCCAGACGTCTGCGTGGGGAATTCCAAACCGCAGCAGAGGGGAATGCTCCTCCATAATATTTATTTAATGGCAGCCTAAGCTTTGCCTGCAATAGCATATGGGGATCAAAGCCTTGCCGGGGTTTCTTTAGGATCAACTCCTGCCGGTTTTCTCCAAGTGGCGTCATGGGAAATAGCAACGGAAGGTTCTATTTAATGACAGAAGATCCAAGCCTCTGGCCCAAGCTGCCCGGGCTTTGGTCAGGGGATGAAGCCCCGCTGAGAGGGACACCGTTCAGATTGACGTGACAGTGGCAGCCCCCTCATGCTGTGTCCCCTGGGCTGAAGCAGCCAGAGAGGGTTTCCATCCCCCTGTCCACAGCCGGGGAAGGCATTTGCCCAAGCTCACGTGAGCAGCCCTTAGCTGAGATGGGAATTGAAACCCGTTTTCCTGGCTCCCCAGCCCAGGGCCTCAGCCACTAGACCACACTGTCATCTGAGCTGGTGACTGGGGAAGCCTCCAGCTGAGCACCTGGCTGGGGTGGGTGTGGTACAGAGCAAGGACAGCCAGCCAAGAGCATGGAAGATCCTGTATTGACCTGATAGCCCCGAAGCCCTGAGCTAGCCCCATAGCAGTGAGATTCCTCCTACACTCCACGTTCCCCCGCAGGGCCCCCTCTCAGAGAGAGGAGAGGCAGCACTCCATTCATGTCCATCCAGGCCTCGTCCTCTGCTGATTACCCGGCACTGTGCTGGCATGTGGACACACACAGGACTGCCACCCAACCACTGCCCCAAACAGCCTGCTGGCCCACGCTGGGCATACACCAGCTGCAGAGGGCATGTCAGCCCATTCCCACTCCCTTGTGGCATCTACAGCTGCAGCTCAGCTGGCCCCTGGCTATTGAGTTCCCCATGTGCTGATTAATTAGGTCTGAAATGCCCCTTCCCCATGGGCTGGATTCTGCAGCATGGGTCTCTGGCGTATTCCTGGCCAGGATTTAGGGAGATCCACATGTGGTGACACTGGGACAGTGCAGGCTGGAAGCTGGTGAGCCAGAGGGGACCGCAGGTGCTGTCAGTATCCAGCAGCCTTGGGAAAGATCCCTTGTTGTGTCCCTTGCATCAGAATTCTCCCCCTTCCCTGCCATGAGACAGGCAAGAGAGAGTGAGCAGAATTTGTGCCTCTGTGCTACGCTGACCTAGAGAACTCACCTTTGCAATAGCAGCTTCCTTCCATGCTGCACCACATCCATGTCTGTTTCATTTAAACCCACCTGGAAGCCTGGATACATGATTTATACAAAATCTTTTCTGTTGGGGTTTTCACAGTGTGACTCAGCGCAGAGTAACTTCTCTCACGTTTTAATTACTTCTGCTTTATCGTCATTCTCCACGGCTAGAAGACATGTGGCTGTCAGATTTCTCCTCTGCCACTCAGCCTACATTAAAATATAGACGACTTCTCCTTTTGGACCCAAGTTAAATTGCACAGCTTGGGCGAGCCATACGACTTTCTGCAGCAGCTCATGCAAAGTGGTGAACAATGCTCTGGCATAAATAATATCCATTTCTTGTTATCGGAGGGACTGACAAAGTCTGAAATTGCTTCTTGCTAATAGGACATAATTGCTCAGACTACGTGCTTTTTGCTGCACTGGAATTGACGGTAACGAGGAAGTGCGTGGAGAAAGAAGAGGCCCGATTTTGTCTTGGGAAGGATTGAAAAACTATTTATTTTCACCATACTGTCTGTCTTGAAGAAGGATGGCTTGTGGCTAACGCGCACAAGACAGCTGGGTTCAATTCATGGCTCTGCCACCGAACTCTCTGGGAGCCCTTTGGCATGTCACTTAACCATGCAGTGCCTCAGTTTCCCTTCAGCAAAATGGAAATAATCTTCCTTTCTACTGCGCTTTGTGTGTCTTGTCTACATGGACTGTAAAGTTTTTGGGACAGGGACTGCCTGTCACTAGGTGTTCGACACAACCTGGCACTGGGGGTCTCTCATTCCAGGGGCATATGTGCTCCAGGGGCTGCTGTGGTACAAAACCATTTATCTTCATTCAGGAGCATTTACACTTAATTTTACCCAACACATCCTGTCCTCTTCTACATTAACTCCAGGTCTCACGCTTTCTGAGTGCCCGGAATATCCACCGTCTGTCCTAATAGCGATGCTATCTGCTGTTTCTAACGTCCCAGAGTAACTCCTTTCACTCAAGGAAAGTGTTATAGGGAGGGATTACTGCAACCCGCTGAATTTTCAGCCATTTCACTCTTTTCAGGGCAATGCAGGAGAGGTGCCTGATAACAGCAATGACATCTTTAAATGCTATTAAAAGCTCCGTTGTGTAGCAGCCAATGTCACCTCTAGCCCCATTTCAGTTGCCCTCAGTCGTCCTGTGGCGGAGTCTCCCAGTTGTCTGAGCGCTTGACGGTCAATGAATAGGAACATGAAGCTATTAATGAAGTAAACTGTTGAGTAAGTGGTTTCCTCTTGGTCGTAGCATGCTGGGTTTGACATTTTGTGCTTTGACAGGGCTGGAGGAGTTGTTTTAGCAGAAGAACAACGCAGTTTGCACCTCTGCCTGCAGTATGCAAGTAACAACCTACAAACCAACATACAGGTCAAATAAATGAGCAGTCCTGGGAGCTCACTGAGTGGGAGTTTTCACTTCATGTCCTAAACTCTTGCACAGCAGAGCTGTGTGTTGTTGAAAAGTTGTCTTGTTACCCCCACCCCAAAGGCAGCTGCATCTTAGTGATGGATAGCAACACGTGTTGCCCTGTGTTTTGCAGTGCAAAGCTGTAACTTAGACTCAGTGACTTTAAGGCCAGAAGGGACCATCGTGATCTTCTTGTCTGACCTCCTGCACATCACAGACCACAGAACCTCACCCACCCACTCCTGTGATAGACCTCTCACATCTGCTGAGTTACTGACGTCCTCAGAGCTTGATTTAAACACTTCAAGTTACAGAGACTCCACTCTAGTTCAGACCAGCTAGTGACTCATGCCCCAAGCTGCAGAGGAAGGTGAAATCCCCCCAGGGTCTCTGCCAATCTGACCTGGGGGCAGATTCTCTCCCGATCCCCAGTATGGTGATCGATTAGACCCTGAGCATGTGGGCAAAACCCACCAGCCAGACCCGTGGGAAAGAATTCTCTGTAGCAACTCAGAGCCCTGCCCAGGCAGTGTCCTGTCTCCAGCCGCTGGAGGTAGTTGCCAATAGCAGTCGCGGATGGGCCATGTGCCATGGTAGGAAACTTCATCACAGCCTCCCCTCCAGAAACTTCTCCAGCTCAGTCTTAAAATAACTTAGTGCTGTTTCCCCCACAGCTCCCCTGGGGAGGCTGTTCCAGAACTTCACTCTTCTGATGCTTGGAAACCTTCGTCTAATTTCAAGCCTGACCTTACTTGCCGTGAGTTGCAGGTGGCAAATTAAATGAAGGGGGTTTGCTAAATGAAATTTTAATGCCCAGTTTGTAAATTGCAGCCATTAGACTCTAACCTCACAGCTTACTTGCAGCATCTCTGTGTTCGGCTCAGGCCGCTGGCGGTGGTTTGCAGAAGCCTGGGCTGTAGGTACCTCAGCACATGGGCTCTGCTGAAATCTAATCATCTCATTGGACAATGGGCTGCAGGAAAGGTGCCGGATTGAGAGCTCTGCCGCTGGGGCTGTGCCCCAACTTCTGCCTGGGAGGCCTCACCTCTCAAAATGAGACCGGGTTTCTGCCACCATTGGCCGCATGAGTCGCTTAGAACCACCTGTCCACTTCAGGCAGCATTACACTGCGCTGCTGTGTGCGCTGCAGGGTGGATTGCCGGCACGGGGCTAGCGAGAGTCTTGACCTGCCTGGGCCCTTTTCTAGGTGTCTTTTCCCCTTTGGGATCCACGTAGCCGGAGCCCCATTCTGCTGCCCCTCGGTGTGCTGGGCAGGCTGGTGGAGAGCAGGCAGGACTGTCCCAGCGTTAATTGCTTGCCTTTCTCCAATACCTTGCTGGGAGGCCGTGTGGCCTGGGGCATGGAGTCCTGGACAGGGAGTCCAAAGACCGAGGTTTAAGTCTCAGCTCTGCCTTTGACCCAGGGTGGGTGCCGTGCCTCCGTTTGCCTGGCAATCTCTGCGTGTGAAGCCCCATGTGAGGTCTGAGCATTATTAGCAACGTCTCGGATTTTAATTCCATTTTATCCCAGGGAGTCAGTTTGTCAGCTCAGTCTCCTCTGTCCCTTTAAAACCAGCGGCCGAGTTTCCAGGTTAGCGGCGCCGAGGGAGGGACCCAAACTCCTTGCGCCTGTAAATTATAATTAAAAAAGGAATCTAGGTTCACTCTGCGGGGAGCTGGCTATTTCTGTAGCAGGAATGGAGCTGGTCTCCCTGACATTTTCTTAGCCCTGAAGGCAGGAGTAACCTTCAGGAAATAGCAAGCGCGTTCTGCTGCGCTCGCTGCACCAGCTACAAGGGCGAGGCTCGGGACGGGAGAGAGGCGTTGTCACAAGAGCGGGGTCGGCAGGACGTGCAGGCCACAAACCATGTACCGTGCATCTTTCGCTTTCCCCCTTAGAGTCACTCTTCCCTCTCCCCCCACAGGACCCACCGGTGGGTTTTGACTGACCGACTCCCTCGAGAGGTTTGAGCACTGTACCTTCTCGATCTAGGGGTCATGGGTTCGATTCCTGCTCCCAGCAATGGATGTGTGGGTAGTGCGGTGCATTTGCAGGTGGCTTCCTTTGCCGGCTGGCACAACGGGGCCCACCCCCTGGGGGGGGTCTAGTGGTGGGCACCACCCTAGGCCTGGCAGGAGTTCTGGGGGTGCCATTGTAACCAGGCCTGTGCCACTGTACAGTGCCACGTCCCAGGGGCACCCATCCCTGGGCAGCACGGGGGCAAGAACGCTGCCCTGGGCATCAGGAGCCCTGAGCTCTGTCCTTGCTCTGCTACTGACCCCTGGGCACTGCTGGGTATGTCACTTCCCCTCTTGCCTGCTGTCTGCCTTGCCCAGCTGGGTGTAAGTTCCACAGGGCAAGGCCTGTCTCTTCCTCTTGAAAGGAGGGATGGCCCAGTGGTTAGGGTGCCAGCCTTGGAGATTCAGCTCCAGATCCCTGCTCTGCCAGCTTCTCCCTGTGACGTGGGCCCGTCGCACCGTGCCTGTGCAGCACCTCGCATGAGGCCCTGATCTCAGCCGGGGGATTTAGGTGCTACAATAATCATCCTTCCTGCAACTCATTTTTCTTGTCTGTAAAATGGGCATTTGTCTTATTGATCCACCACTGTCAGGCTTGGATTCCTGGGGGTGGGTTAGAGAAGGGTGGGTGACAATGACTGAGACATTCTGTGCACCTAAAGCACCCGTCGCTTTGAACCGTGGGAGTGTGGCTAAGAGGCGCCCTTGCCATGACTCTGGGCTGATCACTGATTTTCCTGGGCAAAGGAGCAGTCAGCCAGAGAGTGGCCATGTACCTCTTCGCCTCCAGGGCCCAGGGAGAGCTAATCCCAACCCTGTACACACATGCCTGCGTTTGGGAGGTGGAGAAGAAGATGGGCTGATTTTAATTTGCAAGTGTAATTGTGAAGGAGTAGGGGCTGTCTGTGTGGGGAACGGGAAAGCAGGGGATGTCTGTAGGTGGCGGACAGGTAGTCAGGGTGTAATCCAAACCCGGCAGGGAGGAGGGGGGAGCACCTGGGCGGAGGAGAGGGGAACAAAGGTTTTTTGGCCGGAGGAGGAAAGGCAGGACAGTTTGGGTTTGGGCCGTGGGGAGGAATTCAGGGTATCCTAGCTGGGATCCAAGCACCCTGAACCCCCAGAAGGACTCAGTGGAGGGGTCCTGACTGTGCCTGCAAGCTCTGCTGTAACCTGTGTTCCTGTTGTCCAATAAACCTTCTGTTTTACTGGCTGGATAAAAGTCACTGTGGGTCCCAGGAAGAGGGGTGCAGGGCCGGACTCCGTGACAGTAATTAATTATGACTAACATGCCCATATGCAAATAGGAAGTTACCTTGTGCATCCAAATGACAGGGGCTTAAACAACGACCAACAGGCTCTTTCTGGGAAAGCAGCGAGAAGCAAACGCAGAGAAAATGATGGCTTGACTGCCGGCCCATGGGCCGAGAAAGGACCGGCCGTACCTTTCAAAAGCCCTTGCCAGGCAGGCTCCCAGCTCCAGCATGAGCAGTAGCAACAGCTGACTTGGCTGGGGGTCGGTGCTAGGTTGAGTGGGCACAGAGCCTGGGAAAGAATTAGTCGCTTTCTTCCAACACTGACCAAGGGGCTTTACTGGAATAAGAAGAACGGGATGGTCGGAGAGCCGGCCTGGCCTGTTTCACTGCCTAGGAGTGCTGTGGGTGCTTCCCAGCCGGGAACCCATCCCATCCCGCCAGGGTTCCCCAGTTAGCCATAAGGCAAGGACAGGGGGCTCAGGACCCTGTGTGAACCTAGGGTAGGCTGGTCCCTAGTCCCCACTGCTGTCTTGTTGCAGGTCTCGGCCGTGCGGGTCCTGCCATCAGAGCAGAGTGCAGCTTTGATCTCGCCAGCTGGAGTACCAAGAGCAGGGCCTGGCTGCCCCAGTGTGTGCCCAGGGTCCCCTCCCAGGCGGGGCTGCTGCTGTGACAGGAGCCAGCTCGGGTCTGTCTATATCTGCCACAGGCACCCCGCGGCGCACCCTTGAAGAGACAGCCCCCCCCTCCCCCCCCGAGCTCTGTCAGGGCAGCTGGCAATGACAAAAATCATCCGAATGCAGCACTTCCGATCAGGCAGATGAGGCCAGATTAGCCTGGGAACAGGGATCCGCCGGCTCTTGATGAGCACGGAAGGGCAGGCTGGAGGTCAGCTCTAATGAAGTCACCGGCGTTACTGATTGTACGAGGGAGACGCAGCCCTGACCTCCCTGGGGCTCAGTGCCAGGGGTGGCTCAGCTTGGAATGAAATAAATAGATGAAGGAAGGTCTCTAGTCCCTTTATGAGCAGCCTGTGAGAGAACCCCAGCATCACTGTGCCACCCCCACGCCCTCCCTGGGGCGGTGCAAGGAGCAGCAGCAGGGCACTGCACGGGCACTCGGTCTGGTGTTCCTTTGCGTCCAGGGCACTGGCTGAGAAGTTGCCGAATGTCAGGGCTGCCTGGTGCAAAGGGGGCAGAGGGCGACTGCACAGCGCTTGGGGGGCAGAGCCAGCCCCACATGCAGGAGACAGAGGAGGGAGGGGGCAGAGTAGGGGGAGGGGGGACAATGTCCAGATGATTTTGTACCCCACAGGGGCTCACATTAGGGCAGCCAACTGACCCCAAGTCAGCTAGCAGTGGCACCCACTGCCTCCCTTCTCTCCTCACCATAGGGGTGAATGGGGGTCTCTGCAGGCTGCACCGCCCCCTCTGTGACCCTAATTCAGGGCCTCCAATAACCAAGGCCACTGGCATCACCGGGTGACCTGTCCCCATGGCTTCGCCTCCCAGATGCGACCCTGTCTCTCCCCAGTGCAGATGGCATCAGTGCCAGGTGCTGACATGGTGCTTGTCAAGCCAACCTGTCCTAGGCTCTCACCACCTGGCAGAAGCAGCTCTTCCCCGATGCTCGCACGCACCCCAGGCCGTGAGTCCTGCTCCCTGCAATCGGTGCACGAGGAGGAGGTTCCAGCAGTGCTGGAGTGTGGGGCGGAGTGATCCTGCCCTGATGCTGGGGTTGGCAGGACGCATGGAGTCCTGCTAGCTCATGCAGACGGCCCTCGTCGAAGGCGGTTATGGCAGCACCATTACCTTTCTCAAGCCAGCTTGTGAGCTCAGCAAACAACCGAAGCAAGTTTGTTTGATGAGACCTATTTTCCCAGAGCCACGTTGATTGGCGTTAATCCGTGTCATCCTTTTATTCTTGACTGATTGCCTCCAGCTTCCAGCGGGTCTCTGTGGCCACCAGCATCCTGGTCCTGGCAGGCAGGTAGGTCTGCATGTAAAGCTGTGACAGCGCTGCTGTGCCAATAGCCAGGCTTCTACCGGGACACTGCTGATCCGCTTCCCTGAGAGGCCATAGCCAGGCTGCTGGGAGAAGGCTCCTGTCGACAGCCGTCTGTGCTGGGGGTGTGGTCGGGTTAACTGCGTCGCTCAGGGGTGCAGATTTCACCCATGTGTCTCTAGACAGACTTGGCCTTGGAAACCTTCCGGCGCAGGGTGTGGTGAAGGTGGGAGGTGCCCTGGACACCTGCTGGCAGCCAAAGGAGGGAATGAGGTTGTGAGCTCAGCAGCTGGAGAACCCAGGAAGGGAAGCTGCCAGCCTTGAAAGCTAACCCTGGGTGCAGGAAAGGGGGCTCCTCCCCATTGCTGCTACATTGGTGGACCCGTGTGCTGCTTAACTCACCCACAGGGCTTGGTGCCCAGGGTTTCCTGGAGAGGAAAAGGGGGACCCTGGCCACAGCCTTCCTTACCCGCCTTGCTGTAAATTTGCCTGTGATTGTCGTCAGACTAATCAGCCTGTAGTTACCTGGATCATCCCACTTACCCTCTAAATATTAGCTCCGCCCCAGCTTCCTGTAGCTCCCCCAGCGGTCTGAGATCAACCTCCACCCTCGAAGGTTAACATGGGACTAACTCCCAGGCCCTTCCCCTAAGGCCTAGGTAACCTCAGAGGAGCAAACTGGGTGTGTGTCTCCTGATTCTGTGCTAGCATCATCACATGGAAGCAGTCCCAGTAAATCCAGCCTGCCGGCATAAATATTTATATCCCGATGCGGTGCTCTTCTAAATATAAAGCTTTATCTGGGATTTCATTTCAACGTTAAGTGTAGATAATTTATTTATAATTAATGTAGACATCAAGTTCCAGCTTCAGAGTGCCAGTGAGCTTTCATTTCTAACTGGAGGTAAGTTGGTAGGCAGCGGCTGGGCCTCTTATTGGTTTCATTTTAATTTTTCCTCCTGCAGCAGATGATGATGGCGCAATTCAGCACTCGTTGCAGGAAGCACAAAACTCCCCTAAAATAACCATTTCACAGGAGCATGGAACAAAACCGTCTTGTTTTCCTCTCTCTCCCTTTGATAGCGTTACCAGGGGTCACAGCTTTCTTCAAAGCGTTGCTCTTCCTTTAAAAATAAAAGTTGATTAAAAATTAAAACCACTTTTCAGTACAATAAAATTTACTCCCTGCAATTATGTGAGGGGGCTGGTTATCTCGCCTTTTGTAGATTTTAATTAAAAGGTACAACAGAAGGAAAGAACGACCTCCAGAAAGTAATAGAAGTCTCTCCACTAACAGTGACGTACGGGCACTTTTTTCAATCACAGGGTGTTTCATGTGTTGACTTCAGAATTAGGAGATCTGTGTCTGGGGTTTGCGTAGTGGCTTGTGGGTGAGAATTAAGTGTGGGCCTGGGAAGAGATCGACTTGGCCTCGTGGCTGGGTGATGCAGGCGTGGCCAGCATGGGCAACGAGGGGTCGGGGTAGTGCAAAGAAGTGTGGACAGAAATGCTTCATTCATGAAAAGGGGACGTCTTCTGCTTTCCACTGACAGTGGAAGAAAGGGCTGGTGGCTAAGGCATGTTGCACTGAGCGCGAGGTTCCTGGCTCTGCACAGACATCTTGGGTGAGTCACAGGGGGTCAGACAGCTAAATGTCCTGAGGGTCCCCGCCACTGGGGCCAGATTGTCAAAGACTCTCAGTCCCCGTTGTCAGTGGGGAGTTCGCCATTGTCCTTCATGCCAGGCAGGGAGTTCACCACATCCTCCAGGCCGGGCGGGGAGTTTACCACGTGCCCCAGGCTGGACGGGGAGTTCGCTGTTGTCCCCCAGGCCAGGCGGGCAGTTCACCGTTGTCCCCCAGGCCAGGTGGGGAGTTCTCCACGTCCCCCAGGCCGGGCGGGGAGTCCGCCGTTGTCCCCCAGGCCGGGCGGGGAGTCCGCCGTTGTCCCCGAGGCTGGGCGGGGAGTTCGCCATTGTACCCCAGGCCGGGTGGGGAGTTCGCCGTTGTACCCCAGGCCGGGTGGGGAGTTCGCCATTGTCCCCGAGGCCGGGCGGGGAGTTTGCCGTTGTCCCCCAGGCTGGGCGGGGAGTTCAGCGTTGTCCCCCAGGCTGGGCGGGGAGTTCGCCACGTCCCCCAGGCCTGGCGGGGAGTTGGCTAGAAATAGCCGGGGCATTGATAGGGGTGGGGGGGACCCCAGGGTGAGCAGTGCCGGAGGAACTGTAACACGCAGTGACCATTGCGCACAATAATCAAATTAGCATTGAACACCCCTGACTCTTCTGTTTTTTAAAAATCGGGACTTTAAATTTCAGGTGCGTTTCGCTATGGCATTTTCTGCGCATGCTGCCCCCTTGTGGGAGGAGAGTGGAATGCACCTTCTGCGTTGGGTTTAGTTGGGTTTGGACAAAAGTCTCCTGTGGTACCGTCACAGGCCCTGATCTGCACGGGTGGAGCCCTGCAAGTGCAGAGGGCCGTGGGGCCAGCCCACAGGGAGCTCTTCTGCGGGACAGGAGCAGGAATGGCCTCCTCCTGCGCAGTGGGCTGTCTAGTCCCATATCCTGCCAGTCCCAGCTGCATCAGAGGAAGGTGAAAGAACCCAGCCGTGATGGGAGAACCTGCCCTCAGGGAAAAGCTTCATAGATTCCAGCTGTGATCATCCAGGCTGATCTCCTGCAGAACACAGGCCAGAAACCTCCCCCACAATAATTCCTGGAGCAGAGCTGTTAGAAGAACATCCCATCTTGATTTTAAATTGGCCCGTGATGGAGAATCCACCATGATGCTTGATAAGTTGTTCCAAGGGTTAAGTACACTCACTGTTAAAAGTTTAGCCCTTACTTCCACTCTGAATTTGTCTAGCTTCAACTTCCAGCTGTTGGATTGTGTGGGACCTTCCTCTGCCAGACTGAAGGGCCTATGATTAATTATTCGTTCCCCAGGTAAGTACTTACAAACTGATCAGCTCACCCCTTAATTTTCCTTTTGTTAAGCTGAACAGGTTGCGCTCCTGGGAGTCTGTCACTGTAGGGCAGGTTTCTAATCCTGTCATCATTCTCAAGGCTCTCCTCTGAACCCCTCCGCGTTATCAACACCCCTTCACAGACTAGTCGGAGATCAGCTGAACCCCTGAAACAATGTTTCTGTATGAGGTGTATTACAGGAGTGCTTAGGAGCCCAGTCACAGACCAGGACAAAACAATGGCCCCTGCCTAAGAGCTAGTGCAGAACTGTCTTGATAAAAGCAGAGCAGTGGCAGGGAAAGACGAGCCATTGGACACAAGTGACGCTGCTTTATTTACAGTTCCCCCTTATCGTTTCGTACCTCCCCTCTGAGACAAGTTCCTGCAGGAGCTGGTACAACTCGTAATGGCCTCATCAATCAGGACCATTCAAAAGTCATTAATCACCCCCCCAAAACCACATCAAACTGGCTTAAGATCATTAGATTTTTTAAAAATTAACAGCTGTTCAGTTCTTTCCTTTGGTGTTGTGGTTCCAGCACCCGCTTCATATTCACAAGCTTTTCTCACCAACCAGGAGAGCAGCCCCTGACTTTTCAAACAACGAAAGCTGAGCTGGGCTCTAACGTCCTGAGCGTCGCAGTCAAATTGCTGGAGTTGGCAGCTGGCAGCAGCCCCATCGCAGCAGATGACAGTAGCAGGCAGGTTTGCTGGTGGGTCTGGCCTGGCCTTTGAAGTTGTTTGGGGGAGTGGTCCCACTGTACCACTGCTAAACTCACAGCATGCTGGGCTGCTTGGCTCACACTGGACCATTACACTGCAGGCCCAGCCAAGCTGCTTTCCTGCCCAGCCCAGAGAGGGCTTAGAGGGAGACCAGATGAGCCGGTCTTAGAGTCTGCAGCCAGAAGTGGAGCCGGTTGGTAGCAGGGGCTGCACTGTGCAGCAGTATCACAGACTTGTTACAACTGAACGGCTTTGCAGAAAAATGCCATTTGCAAAAGGACTGCTTTCAATGCAAAATTTTTCATTTAGAAACCTCTCTGAAGCCCTGAACCTGCAAACGGGTACTCATGTGAGTAAGTCCGTCTCCATCTCACAGAACAAGCCTACTTCCAGGCAGAAAATATAGCTTGTGGAAGGACTGCGGTCTAAGGGTTAGGGTCTGTGACTCCTGCAGTACCTTACGCTTCAAGTATTCGCACTGATGAGTCCTTCTGTGGCTCCAGCATGATGGTGACTGAGCACCATGGACTCTCCTAGTGCAGGGCTGGTGAAGTCAGAGATCAAGAGGAAAAAATGACGTGCTGGAAAGTAAAATAGTTATCATGGAGCTCAGAACAGCCAATCAGGACACAGGGGTTTGCATACTCAATTTGATTGGTCAATATTGTTCCAGAGTTTTACATTGTCCTACAAGTTGAGCAATGGCAATTTACCGATTAATCACATGATTGTTTTCAATCCTGTGTCCCAGGATTCCTCGTGTGAACATCAGGACCTCATGGAAGGGCTGAGATTTAATTAAGAATCATCTGCAAAGCCCTGGCGTGGTAGGGGCTGTCTAAATGACAGCTTATTAATACTGGTTTTTATAACACCTCTTACAAAACGCAGACCTTTGCCCTGAGCACGGCTTGGGTTTCTTCTGAATCTGGATGGCACCGTAAGCCCAGACATTTGTCCATTACCTCAGAGCGGGCATCTTCCCTTGGCAGAAAATGCATCCTGACCTGCTCGGCACTCATTTCCGAGTCTTATTGCTGTGTCTGTCAGGAGCCAGGTCATTCTCTTGTTCATCGAACGGACACACATACATGCGAGGGCTAAGATTATGCAAATGTTTGGGGTCAGTGTGGAAACGCTCCCCCAGTGTTGTCTTGTCAGGTTCCAGAAGCTTTTATGAATGCTAATGAGGGTGCCCCGATGCCTTCTTCTGCCTGGCAGAAGACAGAGAGAGGATTTTCTGTCCTTGTCCACATTTTGCACCAGATCATCCATTTCCCAGCGCCAGCCCTGCAGCCGCTTTTACCATTCATAAAGCCAGAGCCGTGTCTAAGTGCCCAGGAAGCTGGGGGGTAATGGAGGTTCGCATCGCCTGCCGCGCTGGAGTTCTGTACGGGTCGGTATGTCAAAGGGGGCACGTGGACATCTCTAGTGGCAATCTTCTAACCCAGCATTTCAAGACTTGACCTGTGTTTTTCCCCACCCCCTCTGCCTCCTCCGCCCCTCCCACTCAGGAAATACAAGCAAAAGAGAAAAATAGTCTGGCACAACTGGGCTATGATCTTGGCTGGGGTCTGGGCAGCGCCCGGTGTGACGGGGCCCCAATCTCAGTCAGGGTCTGGGTGGGACCTGGCACAACTGGGCTCTGATCTTGGCTGGGGTCTGGGCAGTGCCCGGCGCGACGGGGCCCCAATCTTGGTCGGGGCCTGGGTAGTGCCTGGCTCCACAGGGCCCTGATCTCGGTCAGGGTCTATGCGATACCTGGCTCTAGAGGGCCCTGATCTCACTTGGGGTCTGGGCGGCGCCCGGCGCGATGTGGCCCTGATCTCAGATGGCACATCTAGGCAACACTGAAATACTGATAAGAAGATGGCAAGAGCATGCTGATTTGTGCTGCTCTGGAAGGTTCAGGCTGATCAGTCGGAGCTCTTCTTTTGCTGTGTGAAACCAGAGGGAGCTGAGTTGCTGCGAATCATGTCTACACCTAGGGTTGCTCTAGCTCAGCTCCGTACGTGGAGCTAAAATCCTGGAGCCGACGAGAGCCTGGCATTGACTTCAATCTCTCGGGATACCCACCACTCCCTGGGCACAGTTTGATTCCTGGCTTTTCTTGGGAGCATCGGGCTATATGTGGTGGAGCTGCTTTGGTGGATGCAAGAGAAGCTCCAGACTAGGCCCCGATTCAGCAAAGAACTTGGGCATGTGCCGAACTAGAAGTGTGGGAGCAGGGGTGTCAGCTCCAATGAGACTTGAGGAGTTTAAGCACCTGCTACCGGGAAGCCAGGAGCAGGGCCTAAAGAGGGCCGCTTGGCCGGGCATGGCAAGGCGTGACCGGTGCTGACGAGATGGGCTGCCGGGGAGATGAGCAGGAGGATGGATTTCAGAAGCCCAAGGGAGCAGGGCGGACTGCAGCGAGGTGCCAGCGGCTGGGAAGGTGCCGGAGCTGTCAGCGGGGATGGGGAAGGAGGATTGATCGGCTGCTGATGTTATCGTTCCCCCCGCATGGCAGCAGGATTGATGTCATTCGCCCAGCGCCGTCCCTGATGGATGCCGGCAGTTCTCACCTTGAAAGGGTCGAGTCTCTCCTCCCGTCTCACTGCAAGGGCCTGATCCTGCTGCACAGGACGGTGGCTCCCGTCAGGATCAGGCCCTTGACCTTTGTGGGCCGGGGCCAACCCTTTGCACCAGTGCCAGGCGGGCGTGAAGGGCTGTGCTCTGCCAACGGGGTTCAGTAGCGTAAGGGTCTTTGACCTCTAAGCTGGGGCTGCCAGCAGATGGACTGTCTGCATCATATCATCTGTTCTTCCAGTCACCATGGCAAGCCCTCTCCGTTTCCTCTTGCGCCTGCCCCTCCCTCCCCGGGCACCCCCTCCCCAAGAACTTTCCCCAGTACTCTGAGATGCTTCGTTCTCTGTCCTCTGAGCTGAGCCCCGTCCCTGACAGCGAGAGTTATGCTGCAGTAACTTAAGGCAGACAATAAAGTCTAAGGAAGACGGGCCTTTAACCGGGGGCTATTGATTCGCCAACCCCCACAGGGGGTACGGGCATGTACGGAGCAGTGCTGCCCCGCACGACGGGCAGGGCTGGCTTGCGATGGCAAAGGGACGGCCTGGCACAGTGGTTTATCTGAGCAATGAAATCCCCCCAAGGGATTGCGCCCAACCCCCTTCTCCCTCCTCGAAAGACGCTAACCCTCCCGGATCCGGATTTGAAACAGTTGTGAAATCTGGCTGGGCTTTGCCGAGGGTTTACTTCCCTGCCAGCACACCTTTCGCCCGCGCATCGATGACTCAATAAGCAATGACAGGCTTAGCAGCCACTGCCGGGGTGAGGCAGCATTTCGGGACTGCTCGGCTGGGCCAAATGCGGGAGCCAGAGCAGCTGCTGGGTCTGCCTGGCCTGGAAGAGTGACTGGCCGACAGGCAGGGTTGTGCAGTGGGTAGGGGACTAGCCCGACAGTCATATGCTCTTCCCAGCTCTGCTACTGACCCGCTGGGCCACCTTGGGCCCCTTGCTCGCCGTTGTAGCATATGGAGCTGGGAAGCTCGTCAGCACTGGGAGCGACTCATCCTCTGCATCTGGGGCCCCTGGCTGATACCCCGAACAGCCAGGAGGCCGTTGCTGGGCTACCAAGGCTGCGCAAATGCAGCACTTCCCTCGGAGAGAGGCCTGGAAAAAGAAGAGCAAAGTTTTCAGTGTATTTTGTCTGATTGAAATATTTGAAACAAGCAGATGGATGGAGCCTGGCTTAGCTGACAGGACACCTGGGTTCCAGTCCTGTCTCTGCCGCTGCTCTGCTGGGGGACCTTGGGCAAGTCTCTTCCCTGCCCTGTGCCTCAATTTTCCCTCCCACCCTGGGTCTGTCTGGTCTGTTTCCATGGTAGGCTTGTCAGGGCAGGGATTGTCTCTCACTCTGCGTCTGGGCAGTGCCTGGCCTGAGGCAGCCCTGCTCTCCGTCTGACCACTGGGTGTTCCTGTAATACAAACCACGTTACTAATAGTTGTAGTCAAGCGGGGGCCTGTGAGGAGGGATGGTACAGGGGTGAGACCCGACCCTGGGCTATTCCAGCCTTGCGTCAGCTTCTGCTCTGCCACAGGTATCCCCAGTATCCTGGGGCAAAAGTCACTTACTGTCTCGGGGCCTCAGGCCCTCCTGTCCCGTGGGGATAATGTCCCTCGTGGGGGGCTGAGAGTCTGACCACGTTAACGACTGGAAGCTGCTCAACAGCTCCTGCCCTGAAGAGCTGGAAATGTAAAAGCTTTTAGCATTTGATCATAATTCACCAGATTAAAATCATGGGAGACAGCAGTTTCCAAACTGTGTGGTGAGTTATTTCTCTAGCCGGGTATCTTCTGCCTGCTGCAAGCCTGCCTGGTGCATGTGGGCCGAGCATTGGGTTCGGCTCTGGCGCAGGTCTTGGCATCAGGGAAATGCTCCCTTTACGAAGTGAGCTCTGGGACTCCCTGGCAACGTCCCAGTGGGCAGCATCTGAGCTGCAGACCATGTGCGTCCGTTTGTACAGAGCACAGCTGGCTTTGCAGGGCTCTTCTTGGGAAAGGAATTTGTATCTCATGAATCATTCACACCGTACTGGCTGGCAGCCCCAGCTGCGACTCTACCAACACTGCGGTTCAGTGTTTGAAGACATGTTCCACTCGGGATGGATGTGCGCGGTGCTCCAGCAGCCTTGGACTGGAAAGGAAATCGCTCAGCTCTCCCCCCTCCTGGTAGTCCCAGGTTTGCGCTGCTCATCAATGGAACTCGTTGACTCTGCAGAGAAAAGTCTTTGGGATCAGGAGCTTTTTTGGAAGAACGACTTAAATGAAACGCTGTCTCTTTGCCATCTGTCCATCTGGGGAGGCTCTGTGATTGTGCTCCCTAATTGGGTTTGTATAGAAGTCTGGACTAAATTTTTAAAGGAAGGTGCATATGTTTTGCCTGCAAAATCTCACCCATTTCTAGTCTCGTGACGGTTAAAAGTCCAGATCTGGGATCAGGACTCCTGGGTTCCGTTCCCAGTTAGGGCACTGTCTAGCTGTGTGACCTTGCACCGAACCTTCCTGTTCCTTGGTTTCCTGGTGTGTGAAATGCCAACAATGGGAGGAGGGATAGCTCAGTGGTTTGATCATTGGCCTGCTAAACCTAGGGTTGTGAGTTCAGTCCTTGAGAGGGCCACTTAGGCATCTGGGGCAAAAATTGGTCCTGCTAGTGAAGGCAGGGGGCTGGAGTCAATGACCTTTCAAGGTCCCTAGGAGATTGGTATATCTCCCCAATTATTATTAATGACCCTGAGAGGCTCTCATAGCTGGCTTAGTTCATTCTTAGTAAAGTATGTTGAGATCCATGGATGGCAGACACTATGGAAAACAGGAATGATAAGAATTGCTGTTTGGCAACAGACCCGTAGTCCATCTAGGCCAGTGCCCTGTCTCCAACCATGGCCAGCACCTGCTGCATTAGAGGAAGGGCCAGAGAATCCCAGAGTTATGGGATAACTTGCCTCTAGGGGGAGTCTCCTCCTGAATCTGTCAGCTGGATGTCAGTGCATGCCCCGAAGCAGGGGGTTTAGCTGTACAGCTGGTTGGAAAATGAGTTTATTTCCCTGTGAAAAATTTCAGTGAGAACAAAAATGTGTTTTTCTCAAAAAACAGTCTTTACATTTTTCAGGGTTTTGTTGAAAACCAAAAATGTTAGTTGTCAGCAACCAAAAACTCAAAAACATTGCCAAAAACTGAAAAAAGAGAGAGATTTTTTAATGAAAATTTTTGATGAAAAGAGAAATATTTCTGCCACAATTTCCGTCTAATCAAAAAGCCATTTTTCCAGCCAAAAGAAGTTCCAGTGGAAAATTTTCAAGGAGCCCTATTTATAACCCTTCAAAAGGTCTTTCTTGTCCTTAAAAAATCCTTATTTTGATAATTCTGGATGTTCTTGTTACCCATAGAAATATCTTCTGCTTTTCTGAATCCTGCTAAACTCTTGAGCTCAGTGAAAGCAGCAGAGAATCCTGTGGCACAGGATTCTCTGCTGCTTTTACAGATCCAGACTAACACGGCTACCCCTCTGATACTTGAGCTCAGTGGTAACTTGTGGCAATAAGTTCCATGGACAAATTGTGCATTGCGTGAAGGAAATCACCTTTTTTTCTTTAACTTTTTGTGGTCAGCAGGGACTGTGTAAAATTTAAAAAAATCTCACTTTTCAGCTGCCATTAAAATGCTGATTTCGGCTTCTAGTTGGAAAGTTGTTTTTATTTATTGGACATGGTTTTTGAGTATAACTCCATGCATGAGAGGGAGGATAAAGTTTCAGCTTTAACACAACTGCTTGTTCCCAAATGTAAAGGGTCTTTTGTGCTAAGCCTGCAAAGACAAACCAAAAGCAAAAGAATTTTTTTAAAGAATAAAAATTGATGCCATTTTTGGCTCTGAACTGCTGCACAGCAAAGATACTGCCTTCCGCGCTGTTTAAAAGTCACCAGATACAAGCTTGCAATAGAGTTTCCCTTCCCCTGACTTTATAGAATCATTTTATTTCCTTTTAATGCCAAAGTATAAATAGTGTAAGGGGGTGAGGGGCTTTGTAAGAAAAATATAACAGAGGATTTTGAGCCAAGTAGTTCCTCCCTTTGGTAAAACTTCTCCCAACATTTGTATGCAGCAGAGATTCCAATAAGTAGGAGCTGGGGAAAACGAGTTTGTTTTACTTTAACAATTGTGTTTAGTTTGGGAAATCTCCGCAGTGAGCCCAGAGGGTTAGTGGAGTCAGTTCTCAACCAGCTGCGCTGCAAATGATTTTATAGGAACAAGCTGAACTAAAGGCAAAAAGAAGAGGCGACGGCAGCAAGATTAGAGGCCATTGAGGAGATGGATCCTATTGCTGTCGCTACCCCCCAGGCCTTTGGTGCAGAGTTTACTGTCCAGC
Source organism: Chelonoidis abingdonii (assembly GCF_003597395.2). Classification (NCBI taxonomy): domain Eukaryota; kingdom Metazoa; phylum Chordata; order Testudines; family Testudinidae; genus Chelonoidis; species Chelonoidis abingdonii. The sequence goes on from NC_133789.1 coordinate 1,765,578, forward strand.
ATTGTAAGGGACATTTGAGTTAGCTGAGGCCAAATATGTAAGTTTTCTGTATTAAGCAGACAGGCAAAAGGATTGCAAAGTCAGTAATATTATAGAAAAGTTTTCCTGACAAATTTAAATTATAAAATAGGTTTGTGTTGAGCCCTCCCTCTGCTGGAGTACAAACACAAACCTACCCGGTGCCATGCTGCCATGTGGAAACCAGCAAACGCCATGGGCTGGGCTAGTTTCACTAAGGCTTTGGTCTGATGCTTAGATGATAAAGTCTGACTTAGACACTAAGGTGCTGGGGCAGGGGCTGTCTCTGTTCTGCATGTGTCCAGCACAGTGAGCCTTGGGTTGTAACCGGAGGTCCTGTGCTAATACGAATAATAATCCTCCAAAACTTGAGTCAGGGGGACTCGGGTTCTTCTCCAACTAGCCCAGACATCATTAGAGGCCGATTTGAATATAAAAAATTAGGATTTTTAAAAGGTGGCAGATTATAGGAAACTAGCGCAATGGCTTTTAGCTTTGCAAGGAGCACAAGCCCAGCTTCTCAGAGACTCAGCACCCATTGAGACACTGAAATATGCGGCCATAGTTTCCTAAGCTCCCACTGTGAGACTTTCAGGGCCACTCCATGCAGTCTGCTCTCAGGTCATTTGCAAATCTGGCCTCTGATTCTGGGGCTGAAATGAGAGATGAGCAGGTCTGAAAATCGGGCAGGGACAGCGGGTGCTTGGGCCCTTCTGAAAATCCCAGCCATAGAGGAGACTTTCTCAGAGCAGTGCTGCTCAGTGGGCAGGTTAGCGCATCTTGTTCAGTCCAGGTTCGGGCTTCTACCTGGGAGTGCTGTGACCTGTCAGTTTCTGCCAATCTCCTGGTCAGACAGGAATCCAGTTAATTGGAGCCACATGTCTCATGCCCTGCATCCCAGGGAGCTCTCTAGAACAATAAAATTAACCGCTCAGATGATTATGTGGGAGCCAGGTGAAATTGGCCTGTGTTAAGCTTGGGTTTAAGCCCTGAGCATGTGTTGGCCTCGGGAGCTGCCAGAGGCTGGGATTCCAGATCTGAAGAATGTAGCGGCTGTAAAAGTTCTGTACCCGGGATGGGGGCAGGGAGGGGCTGATCCTTGGGCGTCCCCCGGGAGCCGAGTGTCAGCGCAGGATCTCACAGCATGATTCACTCGCACAGAGAGCTCAAGCTCACCCTGGTGATCCCCTGGAAATACCCTCCGAGGGCCCAGGGTTTCCAGCACAGCCTTTAGCTCTGGGTGGTGAGTGTGTGTGACAGGTGCCCCTCTGTCTGCTACCGAGCAGTAGCAGCAGATGCTCTGGGTCCAGTCCCTGGCATGTCACCTAAGAGGGGGTTCCATGTAGCCCTGGCAGGAGGCGTAAACCTGATCCTGGGGAAGGCTCCTGCCTGGCTTGTGGAAGAAGAACATGGAGATGAGCTGCTCGGATTCCCAAATCCCCAGGAAAATCAGTGGTTATTTGCCCGTGGGAGCATGGGGCTCCTTCCTTGTTTCCCCTTATCGCCCTCCCCAGCCAGACACCAGGACAACCCTTTCTGCTGCACAGGGCAGGCCTGGGAGTCCCAAGGGACCCTCTCATGTCTCCATGGACCCCGAAACGTCATTTCCCCAACACCACCAGCCTCTGGTCCTGTCTGGGGAGCACCGTGGGTCCCCACCTGCAGAGGAGACTTCATGGTCCTGTCCAAACACACTGGAAGAGACAGTCCCTGCCCTACAGACCAGATACAGCGGGGCTGGGCGGTGACTTGCCAAGGGCATGTGCGAGGTCATCGGCAGTCCTACCCACTGGAGCACACCACTTCTCAGTCAGTGAGACACCAGTCCTGGCAACTGAACCTAAGGGGCTTCTGTGACACTGGTGCATCCTTTAAGTGGCTTACGTTGTTGGCTTCCTGGCATCGGCTTTTGGTTTGGGGTACAGAAAACAACCCCCTTTTTAAAAAACAACAACGTGATTCTCCTTTTCAACAGGCCTGTCTCCCCCCGGCTGAGATGCTCCAGCATAATCTGCAGGTATGTCTCGCGCTGCGGAGCATGCTTCCTGGGGATGTTCTGCTTCCTTTGCAGTTCAGGGTTTGTGCCTGTTCCTCTGCCATTCGATTAGCAGGTATGTCATTCTATCCTGCTTTGTGCATTCCTCTCTGATAACCCAGCTTGTCCTTGACCGTGTGATGGTGAATTACAGCAGGCAAGTCCAATCGGATTTTGTGATATTTGAACATGCGGCTTGCATGTTCCTTGCAATTCCATTTATTTGACTCCCTGGCAGACCCAGAAAAGTGAAGCTCCGTGGTAGAGTGAATGCTGATTCCTGTGACAGTGGCTGGTTTCGGTATTGCATGTGCTGCTCCAGCGTGTTCACATCCAACTCTCTACACACCAAAAATCTCACGACACGATACTGTGCAAATGGTCCGCCAAACAAAGTGACACCTGGTCTGGGTCTTAATGGGTTTCCTAAAGTGCTCAGGAGTGGGACAGTTTTGGTTTGATTCAGAAATCCCTGCACACAGGCTTGGCAAATACATTGTGAAACCATCCATAGATGGGAAAAGTGGCAATGAAATTATTACATTAGACTAATAATGCTTGGAGATTGTGGCTTTCAAATGGGATGAGAGACAGTATGTCCAGTGGTTACAGCAGGGTGGATGTTAGGCAGTTTTCCTGGGGATTGTATTCCTGCTGTTGATTGGCTGTATGAGCTTGATTAAGTCACATTGCCACTCCAGGCCTCAGTTTCCCCACCTGCAAGATGTGGCTAATACCTGCTTATCCCTGAGGGTTAATGAATGTTTGAAGAGCCCTTTAAAGGGGAGAAAGACTGTGCCAGAACTGCAGGAACGCTCCTTCCTGGCCTCATCTCCTGCTTTTTGGAGAGCGGAGGAAGGCTAAGCCGTAATTGTCAAGTTCGTAACAGGTAATGCAAGGTTTGAGATCCATTAGAGAGTCTGTAATTATTTATAGGGAGAGAAAGTCCTGCATTGTAAAATCAGATAGCATAGCAAATAAATGCTCTGGTGATGGAGACAGGGTTCTTAAAAAATAAAGTAATTTATAATCACAGATACCCAGCAGCGCAGCAGCTCTGCACTTTAATCTTGTCTCTGGCCCTGATCCTGCAATCAGATCCTACTGCAGGATCGGGGCCTCTTTGTTCCCCTTAGGCAGAACAAGATCTATGTCACAGGGTCACCTGGGCAAATTCTAGTCCCCATTGACTTCAGTAGAGGTTACACCAATGTTCCCGAGATCAAGATTTGCTCAACAGATGCTGAAGCTAGACATAACCCAGCTGGGTCATCACTTCTATCTCCCAGCTAATGCAGGACTGTCCCTGCACAGATTCCCTCAAACTGCATCTGAGCCGACAGCTCTCCTGGGGAGTGACCCACTTCGAAAGCCAGTGGGAGCTGGTCTCTTTGAGCAGCCTGAGCTTCTCTGAGCGGTGTTGGGCCGAGCATAGACCGTGTTCTGTTTGGGGCAGGAGCCGTGTCTTCTCATTTATACTGAGTCCAGCACAACCCGGCCCTGCTTCAGGGAGGGAGGAGCTGCTGCAGCACTATCGAACACAGGGTTTTCCACTTTAAAAAGATGTTGAGCTTAGCAAAAGCCCCCTCACGGCAGCGAAGAAACTGCCTCGGGGGTGCCCTGCAGTCCGTTTGCTGCGAATGCCGTTCCCAGCAGCCAAGCTGTTGCTTAAACTCTAGCACCTTCTGGTGGTGGTGTTTTTTTAAAAAATGGAACAAAACAATGCAACATAATTGCTTGTGTCCCCCTCCCCACCAGCCAGTGACTGGCTGGTGAATTCTGCCCCCCCGCCCATGCTCCCAAGACCATCATTTACACTAGGCTAATAATAAACGCAATCTGCTGCCAGATCACAGCTCTGCCAGCCACAGCGGCTTTTTAGAGCCCAGCATGGCTGGCTTGCAATTGTGCCACTTAGGCCTGTCACCGTGGCTAAAGTTCTGGTTGTGGGTTTTGGTTTTTTGCTGCTGCCCAGAGCTACGGTACTTGAAAGCATTGTCCCTGTGCCCTGAGGGGAAGAGAAAATCGCAGAGGGTAGGGACCCAAACAGTGTCCCAAGCCTTCCTCCCCCTCCAAATATACCAGCCCAGTCTCCTTCCTCCCCTCTGTGTTCGGCCGGACCCATGTGCATTCCCAGCCATCTCTGCTTTGTGAGGGAAACACCTGCTTCGCTTCCAGTTTTGGTAGAAAGTAGAGGAAATTGCGATGTCCTTTGGGGAACTGAGGACCATGGAGCCCTGTCTCTTCTCGCCAAGAGGGGCTATTCCCAGTGGCTTCAGAGAAAGTGAAAGAAGCCTGCGGTAATGGAATAACCTGCCCCCAGGGGAAGTTTCTTCCTGACCTCCATCAATCAGGAGTTGACCTGAAACAGGAGCATTTATATCAACCCAGACCTCGTGGGTGTTTGGTTTTAAATCCTTATGAATTCAAGCTTTGGATGTTCTCATTATCCATATAAATCTCCAGTTCTTTCTGGACTTCTGCTAAGTTCTTGGTCTCAGTGATAACTTGTGGCAGTGAGTTCCCAAGGCCAATCAGGTGCTGTGTAACTAATAAAACAGGGAATATGGCAGCATCCTGAAGGTCCTGGATTCTGATGTGTCACTCCGGCCCCCGGATAGCTCCCTGTTCAGGGGGCTCTTGAGCTGCCTGGCATGAAGCAGGAGTGGCTTCATGGAGCCTGTAGGCCGTCCCGGCCATGTTCCACCATGCGGCCCTTGGCTTCTTTTGTGTTTAATTCAGAAGGGCACATCCGTCGTGGGGCAGGTGCCCGCAGTGCTCCGCAGGGGTCTGAACAGAGGAGGGCAGGATGGCCCCTTGCGGGCTGGGTGTGTGTGTGTTGGTTTCATGTGCCCCCCCCTTTCCCCAGGAGACACCCCCACAGGCAGGACAGAGGTGACTGATCAGCTCTGCCTGCTGCTGGAGGCGGGTGCAGCAAGCGGGGATGGGGCCTGGGAACCCCCCTTATGAGCCCAGGATCCGCCCCACTCCAGGCAGCTGGGGCTCTGGACCCAAGGGGTGGGGAGCCCCGGGAGGGGGTGCAGGGTGCAGGCCGGGGCGCTGATGTGCAACCAGCGGAGCAAGCCACGTGCAGCGCTGGGGGCGGAGGGGGAACCAGCTGCTCCCCCCACGCCTCCTTCCCCCGGGCGCGCGCTCGAGAGCGAGCGGCGGCGGGCGCGCGCGGGGAGAATGTTGCCCAGAGCGGTGCAGGCTGCACAGCTGAGCGGCTGGCCAGGTGAGCGGGGACTGGGGGGCTGCTGGGCCCCCCCGGAGCAGCAGCTGTGCACAGGCGGTGCGCTGACTGATTCATTAATTAAACTAATGAGCATTGGGGAGAGTTGTGCGGGGGCGGGGGCGGGGGCGTGCATGGACGGGACTGGGGGGGGAATAGTTGTTGCAGCGGCGGAAGTTGAGGGGAAGGGTCTCTGCACATGCACCGTGCGCCCCTATGTCAGCAGGACAGGAGAGAACTGAACGGGGACAGCCTGAGCTCCCAGCAGTTCCTGCTCCTGCCTGGCTCCAGCCCCCGTGCTCTCCGCCGGCTGCTGGGGTCCCCTGGCCCGCGCTGGAGAGCCGGGCCCTTAGAATCAGTGGTTGAGAGGAAGGTGGGTTGTGTGTATGTGTAAATCCTAATTGCAGGTGGGAGATGCCCCCTGAGCATGTCCCGCAGGCTTCCATCTGCAGAGCCCAGGGGGCCGGGACAGGGGTAGGGATGCTGAGCCGGGATGGTGATGCTGTGCTTTCGAACCATTTGCTCTGGCATGATCTCAGCAAATAAGGGGATGGAGCTGGAGAAACAGGCCTGATCCTGCTTCCTCACACGCTGGCGTAAACCTGGAGATGGAGCTGCTCCATCTGGAGTCAAAGGTGTCAGGCTGAGCAAGGCCAGAAGACCAGAATCGGGTCCATTGTCTGCAAGTGGCTGTCCGCAAATCAGCCTTTTGGCTGCATCGGGTTGTTTTCCTGCTTTATTGTCGCTTCCTGTTTTGTTTGCCTTTTGCAGCTGGAAATATCCAAGGTCCCCAGAAAATGGGCGGTTATAGGCGTCTCACTACATTGAGACACCTCCACCCTCCCCAGCTCCTTCCACCCCTAACCCCTGCAAACTTTCACTCTTCTAAGGAAACAAACTTTTGCAATCTCAGCATATTTGAATGAATCCAGTCTCCTTAAAGATCACTGCTGGGTTGCTTGGTCTTTTATTTCTATGTGTGTGGCGCCCATGAGGGGAGAACAAACTTTATTCCTATTTTTCTTTCTTTTAAAAAGTGTGAATTTTGTTGAGAAACCTGCTTTGAAGGACTTAAAATAAAACATATTGGGTTCCTTAGACCCCCTTTCTTGTTGCACTGGGTGACTAATTCATTTCAAGAGCCATTTATCTTCAAAAAAAGGGCGGTTAGTTGGTAACGTCTGTGCAGTCTGGATTTTATTGCTGTGATAATAATTCCCATGTCCTGGGTTATATTAGTGAAGTTGTCAGCCTGCTGCAGTAAGTATGCAAAGTCATGTAATCTACATACCCTGCAGTTCGGTGGCTGGCTGGGAGGGTGCTCCCATCAGTAGATTTTATTCAGTAATGGAATGGTTTCTGTAGAAAATCAAGCCTCAGCTTTCTGGCTCTCTCCACAAGGGGTACTCGGCTTTTAAAGAAAAACCCTTTTGCTGAGTCCTTATGAAAGTGTTTTCTGTGAGTGATTTGGGTAACGAGTGGGGCATTGCTTCAGCCTGCGTATGTGTGGATTTCCCATTATGAACCAAATGTGATTCCAGCCTGTTAACCTTAGTGATCAGCAATTACTTAGTCCCCAGAGCGTCACTCCTGTCCAGAAGATTTCTGACCCGCTTGTCCTCCAATATGTTGTTGAGTTCATTCTATTACTGACTTGATAGCTGCATAGTTACTGCTGTGAATTTTCCTGGGGATTGTGCGAGTGGTGGGGCTGGAAATCTTTTTCTGGATAGGAAATCCTAAGTATCTTAAAAAGAAGCTCCATGTCTATGATTTATCTTTGGCAGAACACCCAGGCAGAACTGTCAGCACTTAATGCCAAACGTATTAGAGTCAAACGGGGGAAAGGAGTCCTTTCATCGAATCTGAACACAGAGCTTGATGGGGTTGTGGAGCTGAGTTTTCTCTTTTTTTATTTTTTTTCAGAGACAGAAATTCAACCTTTAACTTAAATACATCAGCTTTTAACAAGCAAAATGGGGTGAAATCTCTGGTTCTGGGTTCAAGTGAGGTCTATAGGCCTGGTTTCCCAACATGGGAGGCTGTGTTAGGGGGCTTATGGGGAGACGTTTATACCAGGCAGAGGGTTAGCAAAATGCCTGTGCACCACTTAACGCCTCTGATGACCCAAGCCTGCCAAGTCTTATGCCTGTGCTTAACCTAACGCACCCGTGTGTCACCCCTCCGAAACTGATGAGGCTGGTTGCATTGCGTAAAGTTAGGCATGTGAGTAAGTCTTTGCAGGATTGGAGCACTGGCGACTTACATAATTATCAGCCTGGTGCTTGGTGTCTGCACAGGTTTAATTTCACCCTACATACTGATCTGAGCATCTAAGTGTGTGGTTTGGATAGTCTGTATAAGCTTCCATGCTTGCAGATGGGGCATGGTCTCTTAAAATAGCCATGCGCCGCTGGAAGGTGGTGCTAGATGGAAGAGGCATGAAACAGACGAGTCTGAGTCCTCATTTTCCAGCTTGATCATGTGTTTCTTCACCAAATAACATCAGTCAGTTGCACAATTGTTTATTTTTTTATGAGTGGCTGCAGGTGGTGGCTCTTGGAGCAATCTGTTCTGTTTGTCTAGCACAGTTCTATGGGATACTGAGAACAGAACATTACGTTTACCGTGAAATGTAACTCTCTGGATGATAAAATTCGAATGTCCTGCCTGGAATGCCATTGAATTTAGCGATGGGCTCAGGGCATTTTCTTTTCGGTACATATATTTACAATAAATACTCTTATGCTTTCAAATTGGAGAAAAAATAGAGGTCTTCAGGGTGAAATTTTATAGGATAGTTAAATTACACTGGGCTATAATTAGTAGGTGAGGATGCACTTGTAAAAAATGACGCAGCTGTTCTAATTGCATCCTGATGCATTGGCCTGAGCACTCCTCAGCCCCTTCACTAGCTCAAGTGGTGGTTTTGCGCTGGCAAGGTTCTCAACTCCAGATGTTCAGAAGTCATGGGATTGGCTTAGAAATCGCAAGATCAGAAAATGTTGGGTGGCTGGGTTCTAATTTCTGAGTCTTTAGCAGGTCGCACTTTTCTCTGTGCCCACAAGGGCCAGAAACGTTCTTTTACAGTGAAGACTGAGATTCTCCCATACCACATGACTCCTGGAGCTGGGACCACGACACCGAATAGTTTGACACCCAATAAAATCATGACAGCTTCTGCTGCTTCTGAAATTATGAGCAAAATTCCCATTTATGTTGGTGGGAGCAGCATTGTGCTTTAAAGGTTAAACCCATCGGCGGTGAGGTCCTGTATTTATTGCCTTTAGAGGCAAATTCTTTGCTTGGCATACGTCCCCCCCCCCCTTGCATTTGGCCCTTTCCTTTCGAAGCAGCATCTCTTGGGAAGCAGCTGTTTTATGCCATGTCCAGCCCATCTTCTTCAGCTTCCTTTGTTAAAGTCATCAGACACCACACGAGCATTTGAGGTTGTTTTGTTTTGAACATATGCGATCAGTGCACAAGACAGTTAAGCTTGGAGGGCTGGTCCTGCTTTTCCCTCTGCGTCCACATGGCCCAGTCCAATCTGCTGGGAACAGAACAACGGGATTTTCCCTGCCCCCTTCTTTTTGGATGGCTTCCGCCCTGTAAACTGACTCTCAAGATTCTTTTGCAGAGCTAAATAATAACCAGCGGCAGAAAGGAGGACGAAAATGGCTGAGTACAGGCTGAGGAGGCTGGTTCAGAAGACGGACGTTGGAAGGAAGGAGACTCTTGCGCCTGCCATGGCGATCAGGGCCGGGAATGTGCTAGTGTTGCGCTCACAGGCCAAGGAGTGTTTTAAAACGGGAGATTTATTAAGTTTAGGATCAAAGACAGACAGACTAATAAGCTGGCACAAGCCCTGTGACTGCCCCGTCCTTTGGGGGCACATGCCAGTCAGCTGCTACAACCAGAGCTAGCCCCATTGACCCCCTCAACAGACCATCAGTGCTTAAAGGGGCAGGACACCGGTCACTCTAACCTGACATCCCCTGATGCGTGCCATCCTCGCACGGATCGGTGTGCCCACTTGGGGGTCTGCACAGGCAGGGGGATCCCATTGTAGGGTCGGAGCCTTGGGCCCCACTCCAGCAAAGCTGGGGGCGGGGACCTGGGTTAGGATTTGCAGACTCAAGTGTTGTGTCCTGCGGTTGGATCTTGGTGAACCGAAAAGGAACCTTTCAGCAAGAGGGTGCTAGAACATTGGTTAACCGGTGGGAGGGCTGCGGCTGGGAGGACAGGTTTATTTATATAGCTCTGCAGTGCTCTCCTGGGGCTGCCCAATTCAGATGGTGATAATGGGCCAAGATGTGCGGGTCCTGCTGGGATTCTTTCCACCCCCGTAAGCTTGGGATGTCTTGGTCTTTCTTCCTGACCTCCTTCCTTCCTGGGAGATCATTCCGTACCCTTAGCCAGCAAAGCTCTAGCCAAGCCCAGTTCTGCTCCCACAGAAATATTTGCCATGTATTTCTGTGGGGCTAGGCTCGAGCCTCAGTCGGCAGAACCTGAGACATGTGCTTCATGTCAGTAATTCCCATCTGTGTTCATCAGGGCACCTCAGAATGGGCTGAAAGTTCCACTCGGGTCCAGAGCGTTTAAGCATGTGCCTAAAGTTAAGCATGGGCTTAAGTGCTTTGCTCAATCGGAGCCTTCCTTACTAATCCCTTCCCTGCCCCCGCCCCCACCGCCACCGCCGCCTCTTGGAGAGCCCCTCCGTTATTTTTGTAGAGGGAAGAGGGAAGATACGCGACCCCAGATTCAGACACTGAGGGTATTTGTGCTGGCAGGAAGTAGTGTAAATACTGCAGTTTAATTGAACGATAAAAAACAGCCTGAATAGCCACGTCCCATTTAAATCTCTGCTGGGCTTTTCTCCCCTGCCCTCTGATCACTGCAGTTGGTCGTGGTTTGTGGTGTTCTCTTGCTGCCTTCCAGTCCTGCAGCAGCCCGTAAAAATCTCCTCTGGGAATTTTTCAGACATGACCTCAGGGCAAAAGGTGTTTCTGTTGCCACATGCAAGGAGTGTGTTATCATGGCAAGTTGGTTTCCTGATGGCGAAGGGGGCTGGCTTGGCAATCCTTTGAGACCGAAGGCCTCTGTGTAGCTACAGCACGGGCAGATGCAGAGCGGACTTCTTCTTCCCAGTGCGAGCGCCTCCGGGCTGACGTGCAGTTCTGTCTCTGTTGTCCAGTCCGGCCTTGGCCTGTCTGCTGAGGCTGCCATCAAGGTCACCACTTAGCATGCAGTGTTCCTCATCCATTGTGCAGTGGGTAGTACCGGCATGGTGCATTATGGGACAGATTGGCTAGAATTCTGGGCGTGTGACTCACAACTCCTGCAGTTCCCTGTGATGCCAGTGGTTCTCCCACAATACACTGCAAATGTTTCCGGCACGGCGATGAGCCTACAGGGGGTGCAGAGGCCCCTGGGATACCCAGCCGCAGTGCACTGTGCTTTTGGGGATACAGCTGCTGCTGTGTGGAGACATGCAATGTAACTGGAACTGATGCGGGTGGCACAGTGTGAATGCGCTCTACCCAGGGCTGGCTCCAGGCACCAGCGCAGCAAGCAGGTGCTTGGGGCGGCCAATGGAGAGGGGTGGCACAGCGAGCTCTTTGGCAGTGGGTCCCCCAGTCCCTTTTGGAGGGAAGGACTTGCCCCTGAATTGCTACCGAAGAATGATCGCGGCTTTTTTTTTTTTTCTTTTTTTTTTTTTTTTGCTGCTTGGGGCAGCAAAAACACTGGAGCCGGCCCTGGCTCTACCGAAATGGTAGCTTTGATTTCATGACAGTGGTGTGTCTTCTGTGCGTAGATCCGCACTGATGTGCAACCAGATTCTGATCTCTGGCATGGGGATGTAATTCTGGAGTAACTGCACTGAAGGTGACATTTCCACACACCTGAGATCGGATTTGAACTGACAACTCAGGCGTTGTGAGGCTTAATTCTTAAGGGTGAAACCTTGGCCCCCAGTGACAAAACTCCCACTGACTTCAGTAGGGCCTGGATTGCTCCCTAAATGGTTAAATTAATGTTTTGCTAAGGGACTCTCATTATAAAGTATTCCTAAAGGCACTAATGAAAGACAGCAAGTAGCAACCACACAAAATGAACACGCTTGCTGCTAACTTATTGCCTGCAAAGGGACACTGGATGCTGTGGCTAGAAATTGAACTATAGCTACCCCATGAGAAAGATCTGCATTTCTTGGATTCTTGCCTTCTTTTGCTTTTAATTTATTCTTGCAGCCCTGGGGATGTATCTCTATCTGTATTTTTAAAAGTGTCCCGTGTCCCATCAGCCTTCCTCAGTAAACAAAGGCTTGTGTTCAAACCTTCTCTACACTGGACACAAAACCTTGACAGTGTTGCTTTGCATTGCCTTTTGCTTTGATTTGCTTTTACTTCTGAACACTCACCCGTGTCTCAACATATGATTTGTTATTTTTTTTAGCTAACGAAGAATCCCATGGAGCTGTTTTTCTGGCACTGCTGCCCTGTGGTGTTTGCATACCTTGAGCCCACTGTTCCACAGGCTCTTAATCATTTCGTGGCAAAGTAAAAAATGCAAAATGTGCAGCCTGAGGCGGAGGAACAAAGCCCACGAGGTTCTCTTTGTCAATTTAGAACTAACACTGTGATATACAAAGGCTGTTTCTTTGTCTGATGTTCTTAGATTGCATCCAAAATAATGTTATAATTTATACGTCAAGTAGCCCTTCTCAAGAATTACATCCGTGCTCTCAAGGAAATTTGTCCATGGCTGCATGGTAACAAGTGCTCAATTTTTTTTACAGGCACCACAACAATTTACTTGTGAGTTGTTTGGAAAAAAAAAAAATCTGTATATTGCAGGAGCCTCTTGGAGTCTTGGGAGGCTGCAAAGGCCAGCTGTAGAGAGATGCTGAAACTACTGTTGTGCACTGGGAAATTCCTCATTCCTGTGTACCTGCAGGTAAAGCTTGCCTCGAGTTCTCACGGCAGGATGCCACAGAGGCAGTACTTGCCTCTCTGAATTTGCTTGGTCCATATTCAGATATTGCAATGTTTTTGAAATCCCAGTGATCTCCTTGTGTTCGTCCCTCGTTCCTTTAGCCTCCAGACCTAAAGGTTCTGACATTAGCAGGCCCTGGTGTAATGGCACTGTCCAGCTAGTCCAATATCCTACTTCATGTCGCATGAGGACAGACGAGTGATCCTTCCAGGCTGGTATCCTGCTTTCTGGCGCATCAGCACAGGCCAGTAGTTGCTGCCAGACACGATGCTTGTGCTGCATGACGCAGAAGAGACCCAAACTCTTTCAATGCTCCTCAGTGTGCAATTAAGCAATTAAGGAGGAATTAATTTTCCAGAATCCCACGGGCCTCACAGGCTCAGTGTGTGGGAGGAAAGCTCTATGGGGCCTCTCATGCTAAAAGAGAGGAAGGAAGGTGCGGTCATTAGAGCTCTGTCTTGGGATTTAGGGGGCTTGAGTTCAGTTCCCTGCTCCTGCAGGCTCCCCGTGACCTTGCGCTAGGCTCTGTGTGCCTCAGTTTCCCATCTGCGTATTGGCCCTGCCCTGCCTGACGGAGGAGCTACAGTGCCAGAGGCAGATGTTGTGCAGCACAGTGAGGCTGGGGGTGGCCTGGTGCCACCACAATACAAACGATACATAATAGAGAAATGAATGAAGACGAAGTCCCGCTCCCGCGTACATCACTGCGAGCATCCTCCACTCTTCCTGCTTCATCAGCAAGTCATGTCAAGGCAAAAGGCTGGAAGGTGGGTACGAGGGAGGAAGGAGTGGAACTGTGGCAGTAATAGTAACTGGGGTCCTGTAGGGTGGGTTGCTGCTCTTAACTTCCTGGAAAGCATCCCAGTTCTGGGAGCGGGTCTGCGTTCAAACTCGGTGGCAGCTGCGCAGCCCAAGTGGAGGTGAGCCTGGTACCCACCGTGGCCATCTCTGGGAAAGGCAGAAAGGAAGGGGCAGCTTGCTAAACCGGAGATCAGCCTGAACTTTAAACTGCATTGGAACAAATTCGCTCTTGTTTGAAAAGGAGAATGTTCCCAAGTCTCGATTTCCCTGCCCTAATTATGGGAACTCTCTTAAATTTAGTTGATAATGGGAAATTTTTCTAGGTTAAGTTTTAATGTTAATCTATTCCCCCTGCCCCTCCCAGTCTATCTCGGTGCTGAGAGCTGCTGCTGCTTCGGTATGAATGTATAAAAAGGCTAATGTGATCCTGTTGGTGCAGTGGTGGTATATGAAGGCATAAGTGTATATGCTATTTCCTGTAGAAAAACAGCTGGGTTCCTTTTACCAACGGGTCTTGGCGGGATTAAACCAAACTAGTTTTTGCTTAATTTGGCTCCATGGTCAGTCTTAATTTTGTACTTCACAGGGTATGGAATTTGGATCTGAAGCGAAGTTTGTTTTATTCACAAGGAGCAGCAGAGGGGTGGAGGGCAGAGAGGAGGGAAAGCTGCTTAGGGAGGGTGAAAAGACATGGGTCCTTTTTTTGTTTTGCAAGTCTTAATTTGCTGAGCAAGCTGACTACTGCGTTGTCCTGCCCTGGCTGGCAATTTATTAAGGACAGTCTGGCCAAGCTGTTCCCAACGATTTGGGGCTCTTCCGTTTTTAGGTCCCCAACTTGGGATGTCTTCAAGGGGCCTGGATTTCAAGGAGTGAGTGCTCAGCATCTACTGGAAAAGCCACGTGACCCCCAAAATCGTGAATCACTTTTGAAACCCTCAGCCTCGGTTCCTCCTTTATCGGAGGTTGGGGATGGAGAACGGGCAGCTCCCTGGCAGGGTGCAGCATACAGTGCTGCTCATGAGCACCTCTCTTTCAGATAGCAGTGTAGCTCCCTGAGGTGGCAGGTCAGTGTCTCTGGCTGTATTCAGGTCCCCAGACAGCTTCTGCAGTGTCAGCTCTTACGAGCAGAGCAGGGTTGAAGCTGGCTGCTGTTGTGATGGGAGATCTGTAAGGAAAACCTCTTGTTACTGCAGGGAGAGATGTTGAATAGGGGACGTCTTTCCCGCTGCGTCAGTGCTGAATGGAAAGTTTCGTGCCAGTTTTAGAGAATGCTCTATTGGTATCTGTAAAAGCAGCAAAGAATCCTGTGGCACCTTTATAGACTAACAGACGTTTTGGAGCATGAGCTTTCGTGGGTGAATACCCTCTTCGTCGGATGCATGTAGTGGAAATTTCCAGGGGCAGGTATAAATATGCAAGCAAGAATCAGGCTAGAGATAGCAAAGTTAGTTCAGTCAGGGAGGATGAGGCCCTCTTCTAGCGGTTGAGGTGTGAAAACCAAGGGAGGAGAAACTGGTTCTGTAGTTGGCCAGCCATTCACAGTCTTTGTTTAATTCCTGAGCTGATGGTGTCAAATTTGCAGATGAACTGAAGCTCAGCAGTTTCTCTTTGAAGTCTGGTCCTGAAGTGTTTTTGCTGCGGGATGGCCACCTTAAGGTCTGCTATAGTGTGGCCAGGGAGGTTGAAGTGTTCTCCTACAGGTTTTTGTATATTACCATTCCTGATATCTGATTTGTATCCATTTATCCTTTTCCGTAGTGACTGTCCAGTTTGGCCGATATACATAGCAGAGGGGCATTGCTGGCATATGATGGTGTGATGGAGTAGGGGCTGTCTGTGTGGGCAATGGGAGAGCAGGGGATGTCTTTAGGTGAGGGACAGGATCTTTAAGCCTGTAACCTGAGCCAGCAGGGGGGAGGGTTCAGCACCTTTGCCCAGGAAGCTGGACAAAGATCGGCCGGGGAGGAGGGGCAAGTCAGTTTGGGTTTGGGGCCGTGGGGCGGAATTCAGGGTATCCTAGCTGGGATCAAGCACCCTGAACCCCCAGAGGACTCGATGGAGGGTCCTCACTGTGCCTGCAAGCTCTGCTGTAACCTGTGTTCCTGTTCAATAAACCTTCGTGTTTACTGGCTGGATAAAAGTCACTGTGGGGTCCAGGAAGAGGGGTGCAGGGCCGGACTCCCCCAGACTCCATGACAGATGGCATATATTACATTATAAGGTGAATGAACTGGTGGTATGTCAGATTTTGCGGTGATAGTGAATTATGCACTCAGATGCTGTCGTTGAATCGTGTGGGTGGTCTGGATGTTGCGCTCGGCTCAGTCCCTGTCGAACTCCTCTTCCCATGGAGCCTGATCCACCGCGGTGCATTATGATCATGTGCACGGCAATAGTTTGTGAGCATCGAGGTTTGTTGCATATTGGTGTCTGTCACCTGTCATGGAAATCTGACACCTGGGAACACTTAGGTTCCCTGTGTGCTTTTCCTAAGAGCAGGGTGTTAACTCTGAGTGCACCCCGCTCCCACCACACTAGCAGGGATCTTTGGACATTCAGAGACCTGGCTGGGGGTTTGTCTGGACTGTGCTAATTGGCTGCTTGCTCTGACCATCACCCCATCTTCTGTCCCTGCCTGCCCCTCTTCCTTTTTTCTCCCCTGCCTGCCCCCCTCATTCTTTGTTGTTCTATGTCAATCATCATTTAATAGAATTCCTTCAGACAGAGGGGTCTGTCCCAGCATCAGCAACCACTCTGGGTGGTGCTTCCCACATGAGTGTCCCTCCTCGCTGCCCACTTGGAAGGAGAGAAGTTCCCTGGAATGAGTTCACAGGCTAGATATCGAGGAGGACTCTGAGCATTTAATGAGGATGAGAAAAATCAACCCTGCAGAGCCCTAGCAGGCTTGTCAGGGGGCAGTAACCGATCACTCAGCACTAGATGCAGCCACAGGTGAACTTCAAACACTTTGTTAACCCACAAGCCTTTCTGTGAAGCAGAAGTTCTATTGAAAGGATAAACGTGAGTTTTAGGTTGAAAAGAGCTGCAGGGTTTGGGGCTCCATAGTCACAGTTGCTCTGCTAATTAGTATTTCATGTGATCACTGAAACCTGGGAACTTTCAGAGAGTTGCGAAGTCTTGATTCTCATAATCTGAATGACTGTGGATTAGAATGCACAGCATTGATAAATAGGGAGGAGGCTGGCGCTAGGGGAGATGTGGTCTCTTAGGGCTTTACAGAGCGAACCAGCACCTTAAATTCAGTCCAAGGACTCAGAGGTGGCTAGTGCTGGTCACAGAGTGCTGCCACGAAGGGTGTGTCTGCACTGCGAACCCTGGGCCACTTAGCCTTGCTAGAGGCATCTGAGGGGGGAGCGTGGCCCTGCTAAGAGCATCATTGTTCGCCTTGGTGAAAAGCAGCAGCAAGAGATCAGCGTCTGCCCTGTCCCCGTTCTAAGGGGCTCAATCCCTCGAGTTGCAGCTCGTCATCTCTTGGAATCAACCACGTTTTAGAGGACATCGCTGCTTCATTCTCCTTGGTTCCTGCCCTGTGGGGAAACCAGCATGATTGCTGCAAGGGTAACCCAATGGGACAGTGTCTTCCTCATGCGCTGCATTAAGAGGTGGGTGCTGGGACCACGGAATGCCGGCCTCAGGAGTAATCTACAGCCGTCCTTGCAGGTCACCACGGCTTGTTTTCTGTGGCTTGTGCAGGAGCAGTCCCTACTCGCCATTGCACTCTGAATGGGCTGGCTTGATGGTGCTGTGCTCCAAAGCCTTTTCCCCGGGCACCAGCATTAGTTCCTTGACTTGTATGAAAAACGCCATCGTGACCATGTCAGTCAATAACCATGAATGCTCAGGACCTGGTCTTTACATCTCTGAACGACAGCACCTGCAGTTAGCCCTTCCTTCACTGGTGGGCTGTGGCTCAGTTGGGATTTAGACATTAACGCTCTTCCCGGGCACCAGAGCAACCCCCAGGGCCATCGACTCCAACACAGGAGTGTCGACTGCTGAACCATCTAATGCATGGCTCTAGCGACCTCGCTGAGCTCATGAAATCCGACAGGATCCCAGCATGAAGTGTCCTCGCTGGAGGCCGTCAAATGACAGAGTTTATGTTGCTGTAATTGCACGCACTGTGCATGCCAGACAAACGTGCACGTGATCTCAGGAGGGGTTGCACAAGTGATTTAAAGTTCTGGATGTGAACCTGTCTCAGTGGCCCGATCCACATAACTTCCCTTGGATTTTTGAGCCTGCGAGTAGTTACTGGCACCTGACGTTGCAGAGAGCTCTGGCATGTTGGTCCCTGGATGACTTTGCTTCTGTAATTCGTTGCAAGTGCAGGTTGTAATTCATGGGTGTGTCTGAAATGAGAATTCCTTGCATGTTAGCAAAAGGAATAATTGAAGGCGAAGTCCCACTCCCGCATACATCACTGCGAGCATCCTCCATTCTCCTCACTTCATCAGCAAATCACATCAAGGCAAAAGGCTGGAAGGTGGGTAAGGGGGAGGAAGGAGTGGAATTGTAGCAATTAGAGATGTAAAAAACCCATTTCCCTGTCGGAACAGAGTGGAGTTGCTCAGCAGAAGGGGGTGTCTGGGATACAGAACTGATAGGAGGGGTGCTCTGAGCTGAGACTGGGAATGTGGGTTCAGTTCCTGTCTCTGCCACAGAGACTGTGTGTGACCTTGGGCAAGTCATTTCATCTCTCTGTGCCTCAGTCCCCCCCACATCTCCCCCCATGTCTTTTCCTGTCTTGACTTTGCTCTGTGGGGCCGAGGTGCTCTCACACCATGTCTGGGCTCTGAGCTCAGTGGGGGCTTCTAGGCACCACTGTGATATACATTGTTCACAGCTGTGATGGCCAGAAGGGCCCCTACAGGGATCTTGTCTGACATCCGGCCTTGCAGGAGCCGAGACTCTTGGCCGGTGATTTCAAATCCCAGTTATGGCCGTGATGCAGATTTACAGCATCCAGGTGTGATTTAAAGACTTCACGTGGTGGGGAATCCACCATGGCCATAGGGCAGTTAGCCCAGTGCTAGTAACTCTCACTTTTAACATATTCCTTCTTTCTAGCCTCAGTGTGTCTGGCTTCAGCTTCAATCCACTGGACCTTGTTCTGCCCGTTTCTGCTAGAGCAAAGCGCCCACTGCCATCAGAAATCTCTTCCCCAGGTAGGTACGTACAGGCCACAATCAAATCACTTCTTGTCCAAGAGGAGGTTGAACTAATAGGCTGAGCTGCTTAGGCCTCTAGTTCTGAAGCAGGTTTCCCAGATTTGGACTTGTTTTTGTAGCTCTTTTCTGAACCCTGTCCAGTTTGTCAACATCCTTTTGTGAATTACGCACGGACCTGGGCGCTGTATCCAGTAACAGGCTGGCTAGTGCTGTGCCCAGGAGTGACACCACTTCCTTGCTCCTGTCTGACGTTCACTTGCCAGTACATCCGACGACTGCGTCTGCCCTCTTAGCTGCAGCATGGCGGTGGGAGTGCATGTTCAGTTGGGTTATCTACCTTGGCCCTGATTGCTCTGCAGTGTCCCTGCATCCCAGCACAGTCCCATTTTGCACGTGTGGTCTCAGTCTTTGTTCCTAGGTGGATGACCTGCATTGGGTGTATTAAACCACGTTACTCAAACGAGCTGCATTATGAAGCAATGCAGGTCGCTCTGTATAAATGACCTGGCCCCTGTGCTGTTTACCACTCTGCTGATCTTTACGTCCTCTGCACATTTTGCCAGTTGTGGTTTTCTGTTTTCTTCCAAGATATTGAATAACTTCAGGCCAAGAACAGATCCCGGAGGGAAGATGATTTCCCATTTACAATGGCTCTGAGATCTACCCGTTAACCATTTTACATCCATTTATTATAATCACTACCTCTTTTATATAGTGCATTTCATCAGTAGATCAGTGTTATCCTCATTTTACAGCGGGGGGGAAGGGGACTGAGATACGGAATGGTGAGATGGCCCCGTTACCCAGCAGGCAGAGCTGGGAGTAGAACCTTGTTCTCCTGAGTCGCAGCTCCAGTGTGCTACCCACTAGCCCACACTGCCAGCGTTGATTTTAGGCCGGGTTCTGCATGGCTGGTATCATGCAGGACTAACTCAAATGCCTTCCAGGCGTCAAAGTACCTTGTGTCGACACAGTGACCTTCATCAACCGACTCTGTGATCTCATCAACCCCCCTCCCCCAATAGTAATTACCAATAGAGGGGAATTTATTCCCCAGGGTCTGTTTAGTTCTTGTTCCCTCTGCTGAGCCTGCCGGGAAAGATGCTGATGGTTCTTGTGATGTGATCTTGTCTTGTGTGTGCTTGGAAATAGAGCAAAGACCCAGCACCTCGTTAGCTCACAAGCCACCAAGCAGCCATGAGTTGGGGACCAGGCGTGTAGTTGCGTACTCCGGTTCTCTGCTCCCTCGCCCACAGGAGCCAAGTGCCTTTTAACAGATTATTTGCTTATTTGGAACGGGAACAACTGCATTGGTGTGACGCTGGATTTGCTCGGGCTGTCTGACTCAAATCCTCCTTTTGAAGTAGTAACACTTCTTCCCATTAACGTTTGTCGTCTGTTCCCCAGGCTGCTTGCGCCCGCGTCTCATCTCTCCAAGAAACACAGCACTCCCAGAGAGAGTGACACACACATGCTGTTTGTTTTGGGCAGGAGAGCAGCTACTTTGCATTTGTTTGAACTGCTGCAAACATTTGCAGTACAGAAGATTTACTGTTTGTTATATGCTTGAAGTTTCTTTTGATGGACTCTGAAGTGCTTAAAAATAAACAAATAAAATCCCAGCAAAACCCTCCTTCCTCAGCCTTTTGCTTACATAGCACATGCCAGGAATGAGTGAAAATGCCAGCCCAGTCATGACCTCTTGGGTCCTTGTGAATACGTTGTCCTGTTTAGCCTGGGTTCAGGAATTCATGCTCTAGAACTGGCTTCCAAGACTTATTCGTAATTTCCCATATTAATAAATACTGTTGCCCCTTTGTGGAGTGGTAGCAGATTTCAGATGCTGGTCAAGTTCCCATTAGAGGAGAAATTAGTGAGGTGGAATGTGGGTGTACTTTAGTGTAACTCGCTATGCTAGTCCTGGAACAGAGATGGTCACAAACAGCATGCAAGCAATACCTTCTTTCAGGAACCTCAGTCCAAAACACTAACCCCCAGTTTCCAGGGAGCAAGAATTGACTCTGGTTAGAGAGATTGTAGGAGAGTTGACTATCCCCCTTAGTTTTCAACAGCTCCTCCCAACAGGATCTTCATCACAGAATTGAGAATGATGCTGCATTTCTTCAAAGACTGCCCATGGCTCACACAATAAGAAAACAATATGTAAGACCGTGTAACAACTCCCGCCATGACAAAACTGTTGCTCCCTTTCAGCCTGAGAGGCTAGCTGGAGTTTGGGCCTGTGGATGTCCCCAGTGAGAGTACAAGTTGGTGATAGTCAGGTCTTTCTTTGGTGCGGATTTGTTTATTTACAAAGACTGTCTGAAGTCCCCGTGTCTCTGAACTCAGAGGGAATCAAACAGCAGGAAACGGCTTCTTTTGCTCACAGCTTTTCAGCCTGGACCTCTGTCCCAAAAACCTCTCCCTAGCTTTCTTCCAGGGTCAGCCACATGCTGTTAGCTGCTCTGTCAGACCAGGTCTCTCACTCAGTCTGTTCTTGTCTGATCGCACGTGCTGCGAGGTTTCTCTTGCAGTGCACACGTGTGTACCCGCCCAAACAATAGTTCACACCCCCTTCTGTCTGTGGCGGGGGCTTATGTTTATAGTTATGTTTATTGAGGGGTGAGGTCAAACCTACCAGTCCCAGTGGGGCTTTAACTCAGTGCATAACAAGGTTTTGCTTGGCTCCTAATGATACTTTACTCCAGGGGTTCTCGAACTTATTCTCCGATCCCCTTCTGAAAAGAGAGATTACTACATGACCCTGGTGTGGGGGAGAGTGACTGAAGCCTCAGCCCGCCCTCATCCTGCTGCCCCAGGTGGAGGGGCCAAAGCCCAAGCCCCACCGCCATGGATGTGGGGGTCGAAGCCGAAGCCAAAGGGCATTAGCCTGAGGCAGGGGGCCTGTAACCTGAGCCCTGCTACCCAGGGCTGAAGCCCTCAGACTTCGGCCCTGGGACTCAGCAAGTCTAAGCCAATCCTGGCCACCCCATTAAAACAGGATTGCGACCAACTTTGGGGTCCTGACCCACAGCTTGAGAATCGCTGCTTTACGCTTTCCGTCATGCAGACCTCAGTGAACATGCATTATGCCCATAGGGGTGGGAACTTCAGAAGAGCTTGAAGGCACCCAATTCCCATTGTCTTTCAGTGGGATTTAAGCACCTAAAACTTTCAGGCTCCTTTGAAAATCCCTGATGAGGTCAGTAAGTATAAATAGCTCATTGTTACAAGGCTGAGGGTTGGGGGGACCAGCGAGACGTGACTTGCCCATGGTGACACACTGAGACAAGTGGCAGAGCCAGGAATAGGACCCAGGAGGTCTGACATCCCAGTCCAGTGAAAAGACTATTTAAACATGAATGTTCTTTGACTCATGGAGTGCAAAGGGCCGTTGGTGTGCCGAGACAGAGCAGCTGTAATGCAGTGGAGTGTCAGGAGCCACGAGGATGGGAGAACCTGGGTAGCTAGCGTTTCTGTTTGAATAGCTGCAGTACTAAGAGAATTGGGGTACTCGGGAGACTCCCATGTTCCTGGGAAAAAGGAGCCTTTTCCCTCCAGGAGAGAACAGGTGTGTGTTCAGCAAAATGCCTTTCTAGGTTACATCTGTTTGCTGCGTGGCTCATACCTCCTGGCAGCTCAGCTAATTGGCTGATTTGCATCCTCCGTCTCCCTGGCCAGCAGGGTTTTCTGCTCTCTGTCCATCTCTGGCTGACGCTGATAACGCAGAGGTGTTTGCTGGAATAGCGCACTTCATCCAGCCACAGCAAGAGACGTCCAGACAAGCCATCCTGAGAGCCCCCAGAAGGCTGCTGAGTGAATCAACGCTGCAGAGGGGAGCTGTTAGCACCGCCAGCAATCAAAGCGGCTGCCTGGCTATTTTCACTTGTCGTGATGAGAGCTCTCAAGGAGCATGAACGGCTGCAGTGTGAGGACTCACGAGTGACCACTGAGTCGGGTTGAGCAGGATAGCACTGACTGCAAGCACCGATGAAGTCAGGGACACAGAACAGTATGCACAGAGAAGGGAGGGAGCTCCCCATCTGAGCAGGGAAACAATCTGGGGCTAGTGGTTCTCAACCAATGGCCCATGGGACATCTTCTGACCCATACAGGCAGTATATGTATCGTATGGATGTGGCACACATAACACACAGAGAGCTGCATATGCAGCCCACAATAGTAAATAGGTTGAGAACCACTGGTCTAGGGGGACTGGAAATACGTGCTGGTGGACGTCCCTCTCAAGCCCTGGACTTTGAATGATGGACATCAGGTTTTTTTATTGAACACACTGTTTTACTAACTATATTATCGATCTATATGTACAAGCGTGCCTGAGATTTCCAATTCTTAGTCAACTGTTCTGAGACTATGCTTGTCCTATGCAGAGAAACACAAAATGCAGCTGAAATGCTCAAAGGAGACCACACGAGGAGAGTTGTCCCGATCCTGTTTCTGTCCCCCTTTTAGCCATTCTCATGTTGGGTACTGAAAAACAGAGGCACCTGAGATCATTGGTCACTCACCTGAAAATCTTGGCCAAGAGATGCAGAGCTGTTCTACTGGTTCACCCTGACAACTAGACCAGGTGGGATTTGTAAACTCCAATGTAGGTGTTTAAAAATGTTGTACATCTCTGTAAGGCAAAGAGATGTAGGGGCAAGGACAGAGGAAGTCCTCTGTGTAGCAACTTTAGAAACAGCCAAGCACAGAGAAGCTCAGGCTGAGGTTTGTGTGTGTATGTGGTGTTTAAGTTAACAGTAGAGACAGACTCCAGGATGGGGAGAAGTGTAGGTCATATATCATGTGTGTTTATGCTGTGACCTTGGCGTGACCAGCAGCTATTGCGTTGTTATTTATTGAGTTCTGACAGCCTGCTCACTATTGCACAAACCTAGAGCAAGATACAATCCCTACATTAGGGACCTTTTCCCACTGGTGCAAATCCCCAGGTCTTTACTCAAGCAGAACTCCCTCTAACGTCAATGGAAGTCTGGCTGGGGGCAGCAGTGGATCAGGGCATCAGGATTTGAGTGTGTGGAAGCCAATGGGATTGCACTTTATGTTGTGTGGCGGAGTGTCACAGGCTCTGAAGACACAGCACGGGTTGGTGGGATGGCTAGGGGAAGCGGAGGAGGTTGTGTTTGCCGCTGGAACTCATTCCTGGATGTTTTATTACCTGCTCTGAGTTGAATTTTGTAACGCACTTGGCATTGAGCGAACTCAGCAGCACTTCCATTGACTTCAGCGCGAGCAGAGCTAGGCTGCTGCAGAGCATGTCTGAAAAACCCAGCCCAGTCTGTCCGACCAGGCTCATCTGATTGATATGTGTTGTGGGGTGAGGAAGAGGGAGAGGAGTGTGTAGGCGTGTTCCTGTCTGCAGGAAATCAGCACTCACTGACGAAGTTTATTAAACACTTGTAAAGTTAATGCCATCACTTCGTTTCTGGCAGTGTCGGCTCTCAGCCTGGTGCGAAGAGGGGCTGGCTCTTAGAGAGGGAGAGCAAGAGTCTGTGTGTGTGTGTACACACGTATGTGCATTCAAATAATTCGCTCTGTTTTAGCCCATTCTTCCCCAAGGTTCACAGCTGTTCTTAAACGCGGGCTGTGCACGTGCAGAACATGCTGTGAGGAAGGTGCATTCTCTTCCGGCTTCCCTCCCTCCATGAACTCAGCGGCAGTCAGAACACCTCCCATAGGGATCAGGCAGAGCGCCCGTTTTCATCCATCCCAGAGGTTCAGTTACAGTTCTGGGGGTGAGACTCTTGTGCTGCATAAATCAGTGCTCTCGGGAGAGCTTCAAGGCAGATTGAAAGGTGTGACTGAGAGCGAAAGCAGGCGGAGCGAGAAGAAACTTAAACAGGATGAATTCAGCCTTCTCCAAGGGGGAAAGGCAGAGCTCCCAAGTGCTGCTGCAGCTGCTTGCTGTGTTTGCAGTGGGCATGGTGCCCTAGAAAGGGAGGGGTGTTAGCAGAGTTACTCACAAAGGCAGAGGAAGCTGGAAAACCATCACCTTGGGGTTGGGTGTCTTGGGCCCTAGCAGTGCTGATGGGAGATGTTCTCCAGGATGTCACTAGATGTTCTCGTCTCCTGTCCTGCAGCGTGGTGGTTGTAGGAGGTGGTTAAAGAGCTGGTCGTGCTGATGTTGGTAGCTCTCACTCTGGGAAGAGGGTGGAGGTGTCGAATCTGCCGGGTGGAAGTCTGAGCCGTGCTGAGAGCTCTCCAGTGATGGATGGAGAGGTCGGGGGGAGGGGTGTTCCTCCATACGTGCTAGGAAAGGGCCACAGTCTCTCCTGTTGTTGCCCCTTGCGCCCAACAAGCTGCTGAATCTGTGTATGGCCGCGTGACCCGCTGGCCCCACGTTTTAAAGGAGGCAGGTTCGCTCAGTTATTAAGCGGGAGCTGGACCTGAGCTCCCGGCTGAATCTGGCCCTCGGGTCCTGGGGCTGTTGCGGAGTGGAGTATGCGCCTTCCCGCCATGCGGTTACTGCTCTGCCACTAATCGGCCAAAGGGGTGGCCGTGTCATGGGGCTCGCTCTGTCAGCACAGCAGCCTTCCCGCTTCCACCGCTGCATCTGTGCATCCGCACCTGCCGCGCTGGCTAGCTGAGTTTGCAGCAGTGTACTCTGGGAACACCGAGGCCGCCTTCCCACAGTGCCTCGGCAGAGGGTCCGGCGGGCGGGCCCCCAAGCACTGCACTCTGGGGTTCCCTCTGGAGCGAGGAGGAAGGACAACTGCCCAAGCTGGCTACGTACATGTGATTAGGGCCTTGCGCCCAGCACAGGTAACTAACCGTCTGCCAGTCCGGGCCTCGGCAGTGCTTATTAGCCACGCTCTGTGCAGACACACACGTGCCTGACCCTGGATCCCTCCATCCCAAGGTGCAGTGTGGACAGAGCCTTGGCATGGAACAACCCCCAGGTGCCTTGTCTTCTGAGCCGGCTCCCAATGATTGGGGCATCTCCTATCACTTTCCTTCTGTGGCCTAACTTCCCTGGAGGGGGTTTGGCTTCCATTTCTGTACCATGGGCTTGCTAGGGGCTCTTCTTTCCTGGATGCTGCTGCTGCTTCAGCCACGTGTTTGCAGTGGCTTGTGGAGGCTTTGCTTCCTGCTCTCTGTTCTCTACAGTCCGGCTGCTAGGAGAGGAGGCAGGATTTGGAACCTCTGTGAGTTTGCTGTCCCAGCCTGCGTGCCAGTGGCCTCGATGCTGCATCCCACCCGAGTGCCTAATTCACTCTGTGAGACGGATTGCAAATGCACAGTCCCTTGGAGAAAGGTGCACGAGCCGGATCCTGTCGGCGCACTGCAGCTGTGTGTGCTCTGTCGCTCACAAGGGCAGAACCCTATAAATAGCCCCACTGCACATTTTCAAGAAGTATTAGGAACTGCTTTGGGTTTATTTTTGAGCGTCGTTATGAAAGGGCTTTAGGGGATTAAAGGACACTCAGATTAATCTTTGCTCTGAGAGGCAGAGTTTGCTGAACGGGCAGTTCTGAAGCCTTGGAGATATAGTGCGGGAGGTTGAGGCTGGCTTCTCTATGGGTCACTGCAGCTGCATCTCATCTGGGAAACTAGATTAGGGCCAGAGGGATGAGATGGTGTTTGGGGCAAGGAAGAGGCGAGCTGATAACGTCCCTCTTTGGGGCTGATCCTTCGGGCCACAACCAGCAGCTTGGTGTAGTGTGTGACACTCAAATGACATATCCCTGCGCGTTCCTGGTCCGAAGCGGGTGAATAGCAAACAGACTTAGCGATTGTCCCACTCCCCTCTGGGAAGCCCGTAAGCAGAGTGTGGTATCGAGAGTCTTCACCGGCGCCAGTTTTCTATAATGAAGAGAGGGATGGTTTTAAAGAAAATGTAAATACAGCAAATCCATAGGCCAGTTGGTTAATGTTAACATCTGAATTTTAGCAGACAGCCAAGGAGGGAGTGGTACCTAGTGGTTGGAGAAGAGGCTTGGGCACCTGCACTCCTCTGACTCGTTGGGTGACTTTGGGAAAGTTGCTTCATCTCTTCATGCCATTCATTTCATCATCCGTTTGTGAAATGGGGCTGTAGCTCCACTCGCTGTGGGGTGGGGTGGAGGAGGGCGTTTGGTGGGGAGGGCGTTTGGGAGCCATCCAGCTGAATGGGCCAGAGGGGAGCTGAGTGTTGTGGGTTGTCCCAGTTCCTCCATGCACCCAGCAAGAGGCGCCAAAGAGCTCTCAGTCTAATGGATGAGCTGGACACAGGGTGGGAGGGAACCAGAGGCAGTGAGACGGGAAGGGACTTGCCCAAGGTCGCACAGCAGGGCGGTGGCAGAGCCAGGGATAGAACCCAGGTGTTTGGAGAAAACAGAACTAGCTCAGCTACCAAGGACAGCTCAGTGCTGCTCCACCACGGATGCCATGGCTGACCTTGGGTAAGTCTCCTAGTTGCTCTGTGCCTCAGTTTCCCATCTGTAGAGAGGGGCAGAGCACTGCCCTACCTCCTGGGGAGCTGTGCAGACCAACAGAGTCAGGCTTGTGAGGCTCAGATGTTACAGGGATGGGA
The DNA here is from genome assembly GCF_003597395.2 of Chelonoidis abingdonii. Taxonomy (NCBI): domain Eukaryota; kingdom Metazoa; phylum Chordata; order Testudines; family Testudinidae; genus Chelonoidis; species Chelonoidis abingdonii. The sequence goes on from NC_133789.1 coordinate 1,792,388, forward strand.
GCCGGGCATGTACCATAGACAGTTGGTCTGCCCTGGGGTGAGTGGGGGCAGAGGCGCTGGGCTGAAGCTGTCTAAAGAGGCGGGGTGCTGGTGGCTGTGTGGCAGTGAAGCCCTGACACTAGGAAATTTTCCCTTTGCGAACAGTCACTAGTGTGCGTTTAGACACAACCAGTGGTGCAGCAGCTGGCCGGGTGGTGGTGCGTTCCTGCTGGCAGGTGGGTCAGTGCCCAGGAAGGAGCTGGGCCCGGAGCAGAGGCAGTAGCCTGCCGCCACATGGTGCTGTGATGGAGTAGGGACTGTCTGTGTGGGGAACGGGAAAGCAGGGGATGTCTTTAGGTGATGGACAGGTGCTCAGGCTGTAACCCAACCCGGCAGGGGGAGGGGGGGCACCTGGGCGGAGGAGGAGGGAACAAAGGGGTCGGCCGGAGGAGGAAAGGCAGGACAGGTTGGGTTTGGGGCTGTGGGCGGAATTCAGGGGATCCTAGCTGGGATCCGAGCACCCTGAACCCCCAGAAGGACTCAGTGGAGGGGTCCTGACTGTGCCTGCAAGCTCTGCTGTAACCTGTGTTCCTGTTGTCCAATAAACCTTCTGTTTTACTGGCTGGATAAAAGTCACTGTGGGGTCC